>NW_005843358.1:145980-152475 GCF_000455745.1 Alligator sinensis | reverse complement strand
TTAATATTTTTTTTTTTTTTTTTTTTTAACCTTAAGTCTTCATGAAAAAGGGCTAGCTGCCTGATGGCAGGAACTGGCTGAAGTAATAGTAGAAACTTTGGCTGTTATATGAGCAAACTTATGGGGGATAAGGTAAGATTCCAAAAGACTGAAAAAGGGCAAAAAAAGCAATACTTGGGCGGTGCTTTTCAAATCTTTGTAACAGCATATTTCTATTAAGCTGAACTAGCACTTTTTAAAAGCTAAAAGTTAAGTAACAGTAACATTATAATATGTTAGCAAAACCTTACACAGTAGTAGATACTTCTCAAGGACACAACCAGTGCACCCAGAACAATGGTTTCCCTGTCTTATCTTATTTTTTGCTGTAGCTGATTTTTTAGCGCACAGACACAGAGATACTTGCTGCTTTTAACTCAGAAAATGCTTAATACAGTTAAAATGGTTACTTGACACAAGCAAAGGCTTAGCTATCAATCTGCCTTGTGGTCAGCTGCATTGCTAGGCCACCGGTCATGCCTTGTATTCAGCTGTAAAGCTAATACTTCCTAATAATCTAAATTATTGTAAACCTAACAGTATGCTTATCAGAAAACTATTCTATTTCAGGGTAATAACAAACCTGCGCACTACAACAAGCCCCCAGGCCCAGCCCTCTTCTCCCCCAGCCCCTCCATGGCTGCCTCACCCTCCCCAGCTCTGGCCCTTTAAGAACCCTCCCCCCTTCCTCCCCCAGATTCACCAGTTCCTGGCCGATGTGGGGTGATCCCATGCCATGTGGGGGGCTCATCCATGAGCCCCCTGAAGCCCCGAAGCCACTGCAGGAGCTGGTGAGGCCTGGGTTGTTTTAATTTTTTTTTTCCTTAAAGGGACAGAGCTGGGGCTGGGTAGGGTAGCCATGGAGGGGGGGCTGGGGGAGGAGGTGGGGTTTGGGGGGGCTGGGGAAACAGGCAGGGGATGGGGCCTGGAAGGGGTCCCCCCATGGTCCCCTCCCCGCTCCTGAAGCCCCCTCTCCTCCGATCCCTGATGCAGTGGGTGGGGACTGCCCAAATTTTTTTTTTCCTTAAAGGGACAGAGCTGGGGCTGGGTAGGGTAGCCATGGAGGGGGGGCTGGGGGAGGAGGTGGGGTTTGGGGGGGCTGGGGAAACAGGCAGGGGATGGGGCCTGGAAGGGGTCCCCCCATGGTCCCCTCCCCGCTCCTGAAGCCCCCTCTCCTCCGATCCCTGATGCAGTGGGTGGGGACTGCCCAAATGATTGAAGCTCTCTGAATCTTTTCTGAAGATTCAGATTCAGAGAGCTTTGAATTGGTTCAGACCTTTTTCTTGGTCCCCTGATTTGATTCAGATTTGGAGATTCGACCACTGAATTGGGCCAAATCTCCTTCAAATTGATTCAGCACCTGAAGCTTTGCACAGCCTTAGTTATGGCTCAGTAGTCTGTTTTCATACTGCTGGTCCAAGGAAATGAAGCAACTATGAGTTGGCTGTATTGTGGCTTAAGAAATTTCTAAGAGTAAATCATATAGTGATGGCAACTTTATTAAACACACTGAATCCTGCAGGCATTATATACACAGAAGAAAGCTTCATTCAGTGAAGTGAGCCTGTCTAAGATGATGATTTTTCATTCCATGTAGAAGACATCAACAATAATATTAAAAACCAGGTTCAAGACTGCATACAAAAAAATTGTTGAACTTTCCTTAACACTGCTTCAGACTTTTGCCATTAGTCTGTTCTTATCAACTCTGTACTTCATTCCCTGTAGTAACAGGAAAAAATGAAGGTTCTGGAGAACATGAAAAGGTAATACAGACCTTCATTATCTTGTAACTTCCTACACCAGGGTTCTCTGCACCTTTAATCTGGGTTAGCACGAAATGGGCCCTATAATTAAGTTAACTGAATGAGTGTTGAAATCAAGATGCTGGGCTATACAGTTTAGGTCTGATCCTGGATGATGACTGGCAATCTAAGCCTCAATTTATTATTGTATAAAGAGCACAGCAATACACATAGGGACCAATAATAAGAACTTTGTCTATAAGGTGTCTATAAATTGGAGCACACAGATTGGAGACAGCTGAAGAAAAAAAGGAGCTGCTGTACTGGTCAGTTGTAGGATAACCATGAGCTGTCAGTACAGTACAGCTGCAACAAAAGCTAATGTAATCCTAGGCTATATTGATAGAATTGATGAGTAGAGGCAAAGGGAATAAACTACCTGTGTACAAGATGCCCCCCACCTAGAATATTGTATACAGTGAGTTCTAACTACCACCTTTAAAAAAGAAAGAAAGAAGTTCAAATAGGGAAATCATAGACAATTAGGGTTGAAAGGGACCTCAGGAGGTCTAGTCCCTGGTTTTAACATAGCAGAAGAAGCAGCCTTCTGTCCCTTTACAAGGGAAAACCTTCCCTCACCCTTTGTGCTGGCATACCTCCTAGTCTGGGATCCTTGAGCTCCCCATGCCTCACTGTTCCTGCAGGCAGCAAAGCAGACAGTCTGGCATCCCTGGGTAGTTTTCTTGGATACAGAATCCTAACCCTGTGACTGTTAGCCCAAGCATCAATCTTACATGCTCCTAGGCCTCTGTCCCCTTCCAGTCAGCTGATTTCCTGGGCTACCTTCAGGTGCCTGCTTATGGTCCCATTTACTCTGTTGCCCCAGCCTATAGCTGCTGCACCCTGCCTAGCTTGCAGAGCTCCTTGGCTGGGCTGCTTTTATCTTAAAGGAACAGGAAGCCCCAGGCTCTGTTACATACCCATTACTCATAATGGTACTGTAATAAAAACTGAGATCATTCACATCATTCAACTGTTTTCTTAAAAGTCAGCAATCTAAGAATACTGGACAGTTGGGTTTCTTTCTCCTTTAGAATATAGAATGTGATCACTTTTGTTACTGCCTGCCAACATGAGATGAATAGATTTTTTTCCACATTAACACTTTAGATCTGAGGTCACAGATCAATTAGAAGCAATACTTAGGCACCCATTGGTGCTTTGCTTCATAATTGGTTGTAATTAATAGAACAATTTGAATAAAACACTGCTTGGTCTGTTTTTAGAGCTATTGGAATTTGGCCATGATTATTTTTAACTTTTGATGGTACTGACAGTCCATGAAAAATATATATTTTTCCTTCATGATAACTAACAGGTTCTTAGGAATGATAAATTACCATTATGTGAAGGAGATAAAGAAAAACACATTGAACTTACTGCAGGGAGAGCTGAGCTGGTACAAAAGTAGACTGCTGTGCTGAGGAAGTGGAGGACACCAAGGGAGCCATGCTTCTGGAGCAGCTGCTCCATGTGGCTAGAGTGGTCTCGGAGTGGCAGTGGAGGATCACCGCAGGGGCTGGAAGGGCCAGAAAAAAGTGGTGGAGCCCCAAACCCCGGGGACTTGGGCTGGGAGGCTCTGAGCCTGGGACAGCCAACTGCAGACTGGCAAGAGAGCTCAGGAGAGTTCTGGTGATCCAGGACTCTAGCTCTGGTGGCACTGCAAGAAAGGGATCATGCTGCAGAAAGACCCCACTGAAGGTGAGATGGCCATGGGCAAGGCAACCATGCTCAAACTCATGTCTATTTAGTTTTTTTCCTTCTTTTTTTATTTAGTTCCCCAGGGGAGGGCAGAGAGGGTCTGTCAGAGTGATAACCAGGCAGGATGTGCCTGGCCATGAAGAAAAAAGGAAAGAAAAAGAAGCACAAAGAGAACATACATTCAGTCATGGGCTGGGACAAAATAGAGAGACAAGGGCCAGACACATGGTGCATAAGCAATGTCCAGGAAAAGCCCTGTGTAAAGGCTGCTGCACAGACTGAAGAGCCTCAAGTCAAGAGCTGATGAATGTCAGACTCAAAGCAGTGGAGACCCAGATGGGGGTCTTCTTTTGTGTTAAGTGTGAGAAGGCAGACCACACCAAAGAAAGCAATGGTGTCCTGGCCTGAGATGGGGAGACTTACCTGGACTGAAGGAAAGTCCTGCAATTCTTTAGTTTGCTTTTGTTGATTTGTTTGGTTGAGATGCTCATGAGCCTATAACAAATAAGGAGGGCACCGTTAAGATCTAAGGGTGCAATCTGTGGCGTAACGTTAGGGTGGTGCTAGGATGGAGTGTAGAGGAAGTTGGAGCCCCAGAAGAAGTCCCTATCTGGACACTCACTCAGTCCACAGCGGAAGTCAGACACCTCCCACTCCAATATATCATAAAACATCAAGAGGTGGCAGAACAGAGTTGGGTAATTCCACAGTGAGTTGAAGGCAAGTCAAAGCATTGCCCACAGGCACCTGGTCATGCAGGCATCTGGCCACCGAACACGACATTCTCCTACATTTCTTGTATGCCTGCACCCCTTTAAACCTCTAAATCTGAGAGAGAGAGAGAGAGTCCCTCGACCTAAACCAGTGCAGCCCCGAAACATGATTCTTTTTAAAACAATTTTTTAAAGTTGTGAATGTCATCTTTCGATGAATGAAAAGTGCGTAGTTAAAATTAAATGTAATTAATCAGAAGTTAATACACAGCTAAGTTTGCTGAAGAGGAACTTACATGGAAAAGTTTTCATCAATATTCATCATCGCAGCCATAATCACAAATATAGTTGAATTAAAAGCCCCCCTCCCAATTCAAATGGACTTATACATTTTTGCACAATTTGCCATGAAGTTCACATGGGTTTATTTATGTTTGAAAAAACTCTCAAATGTCTTCAGGTTTACTTTGAGGTATGAATTAACAAATATTTTAAGGTCTGAAAACTGCAGAAGGAATCTAAAGAGTTTAAAATCTCTCTCAGAATAACTAACTGGTACTCAGGATTTTGTTAAATGTCTTCAGGAATTCTGAAACATAATATACTGAAATGGCTAGATTATTAAAAAAATACCACAACTTGCCAATGGGAACACAGTATATATACACAACAAAGCATGTGCTGCGAGTGCAATCTAACATGTCAAACAAGGACTGTACACCTTCTAAGTGGTTGGGTGCTGTATGACACATGAGTGGCATGCCATACAGACCACAGGCCTCCCAGACTTTCTGGCTGCATGGGGCATAGACTCCTCAAGCCCCATGGGCTGTACCACCTGCCTCCAAAGGTGGAGTTAGGGAATACAAACTGGAGCAGGGAATGGGAACCCAAAGATCCCAGCTGCAGCACAAACAGGAGCAATAGGGAAAAGTGGTGCCAACGTGGAAACTCATGGGCCACATATTAACCACTTGCAGGCCATATTCAGACCATGGACTATCACCTGTATTAAAGTAAAAATCAAAACCTCTCCCTTATTCCTTCTCTCATTACACTTGCTTGATTTCTTTTTACTCTGTCTAGCTTTCCTTTTTCTTACAGACCTACAAACAAATCAAATTAACTTAATTTTTTTAGATAAACTGTACATTCAGAGATTTTAACCTGTACCGATTCCGATATTACTTGTGCATTCATCAGCATTGTTTTCTTGACATGATCAAGAACTGATCATTTGACTTTTGGCTGTTTTCTGATCATGATAGATTTAGTAACTTCTTACAACTCTGCATTCTATCTGAAATTTAGTAAGAAAAAACCAATTAAAAATGGTTTGTGTAGCTTCAATTGGATACCAAATCTTTCCTGCTGTTAATTGTTGTCCAGTACTGTTAAGGAGCTATGAATAACCCCTAGAGGTGGCTAGTAATGCTTCTTTCACTACCTCCCTCCCCTCTCCCCTTTTTTATATACATAGTTGGCTAAGTACTGCCAGACTCTTCAGAATGGAAAACATAAAACTTCCTTAAGTTGAAAACATAGAATGTATATAAAATTAGAATATTAGTGATGTGGCTATGATGACTATAGGAGTTGTCTGTAACTTATCAATATTGTTTTTTGTTTGTGCTGATATTTTTGGCATTATTAGAAGGGTTTACATTAAGCAGTACTTTCTAGCACATACACAGAGATGGAGATAACTTCAGAACTCTCTTATTTATCAGTACTTAAAGGACAATGCAGATGCCATTTTGAATTAAAATTACCTGATTGTGGCTTACCGCTGTATCAGAGGTGTACATCAGGGGCTTGGTGAACAACTGTTCACCAGGGTGCCCTGGGGGAAAACTAGAAACAATGGCCACAAACTCCTGAAGATAGTTTCAGGCTGAACATTAGGAAAAACTTCTTTACAACTAGGGTGTCCAGACTATGGAACAAGTTTGCCCCAGAGGTGGTGCAATTACTACCCTAGAGGTCTTCAAGAGAAGACTGGGCGGTCACCTGACTGGGGTCATCTGACCCCAGACGTCTTTCCTGCTCACACAGGGGGCTGGACCCAATGGTCCTTTGGGGTCCCTTCCAGCCCTATGATTCTATGATTGTATGATTCTACCTCTGACCACACTAAGCTCAAATATCATAAAAGAGATGGAAAACTAATTTGGAAACTAGAACAAAGAATTCAGACCTACATAACCATTTTGATAAGATATGTATAGATTTCATTC
>NW_005843358.1:142172-145970 GCF_000455745.1 Alligator sinensis | reverse complement strand
ATTCCTGCTTTTTTGACATTGAAGCTTGGTTTGGATTGGGTGACACTATTGGATTGCAAGGAAAGATTCATTGCATTTTGAATTTTTGGTGCCATAGTAAGTAGACATTCATCCAAAATGAAAATAAAATTCACAACATGAAATTGCCCTCAAGCCGCATATCACATATGTGGTTTTAGATACAAAAACCTTATTAAAGTTACTCAAACTCCCTGGGAGGGGAGTTTAGACAAAAGTAGAGACTGAGGAGTGCAATCACGAAGTTGGCTCAATTCAATTTGCTTTCCCATTTAGAGCTTATTCATGAAAAAATTGCAAATCCTTTAATAAGCATGCACAGAAAGAAGGGGAAAGCTCTTGGTCTCATTCCCAATACTCGCCCTCCCTTTTCTTCCCACAACACTCACCCTTCGTTTAAGAAAACGGTACAAAGTAAACAAGCACTAAGTGTTCAAATGTGTTACAAGCTTGTAAACAAATAGTATCTGACTTTTAGAAGAAGGGCTGTGCTAGCACTACAGTACATGAACCTAATGAAAAATGACAAAAAAGTAACCCACTGTGTTGGTTACAAATTAGAGGTATTAAGTCTCTCAGAGCCAGCTTTCAGTAATAATCAGCATATCAGTTTACTTCGCAGTAATCTAATACTGCAAAGGAGAAATTTTCAAATCAGATTTATTTTAACATTGTTATTTATTCAATACCATAGGTTTGCAGTGTAGTTAGTTAGCATATACCAAACTTGCGTTTTGTGACCTCTTCAAACTTTAAGCTATATTTTGAACAGTATACATGCTGAGGGAATATATTTAGAAGAGTGAGGTACGTCAAGATATGACAACCATAGTTTAATTATAACTCCAGTACTGCAAACTTTGAAAGGACTCAAACCTGGGAAATATACTTTTGTTTTACTCCTTTTATACCCTTCTTTGCATTGCAAGAATCGCAGAAGGCATGGGGAGGATGAAGTTTACAGCAATTTTCCTCACACATGAGAAAACAGTGACACAGATTTCCAGCTTTGAGGCAGCCATTTTTTAATACCTTGTTGTTGGAATCAGGATAGAAGGGAAAATACTCTGGTGGGTAAAATGATATATGATCTCTCCTACTTTCTTCTGGCACATCTCTTAAACTAAGAATGTAAGAAGTGCTATACCTCATAAATGGAAATCTGAGTCTCTATTTTCTCATGTGTGAGGAAAGTCGCTGTAAACTCTGTCCTCCTCATACTTCCTTTTGCAATTCTTGCAATGCAAATAAGACTATAAAAAGAGTAAAAGAAAAGTATCTTTTTCAGGCCTGAGTCCAAGGTTTGTTAGTGACAGGATACTGGGCTGCATGGACCGTTGGTCTGAATCAGTACAGCACTTCTTACATTCCTAGAGTGATCTCTCCCCCCTCTATCCATTACCCTTCCTAACATCCACCATTATTGGTTAAGAGATGCTAGAGAAAACATCTCTAACCATTATGTTCAACAGCTATTAATTGACCTATCATCCATGAATGTGTCTAGTCTTGTTTTGAACCTGGCCATGTGTTGCATAAAAAAAGTATTTTTTTCTTATTGGTTTTAAACCTGTCTCCTATCCATTTCAGAGGATCGCCCCCAGTTCTAGTCTTCCAGGACTTGGGAAACAACAGTTCCTTTTTCACTTGGTCCATACCATTCATAATTATATATACCTCTGGTGGCAGGGACCATCCTAATCATGCCCTCACTCCCAGTCCTCTATAAAATCTCCCCTGTTTATCTCATCTGACATTTCTTTATGTTCTTTTGATATTGATTGGGAGGCTGTCGCTGAGTGCTCTCCCTGGTACCTGACCAACCTAATTGATTTCTTGTGGTCTCTGGGCCCTCTGCCCACTACATGGTTCTCTGTGGGCATTTCTTGCATCCCAGAAGTTCTATTGATGCCCTGCTGGTACAGTGAGCCAGTGGTCACCACTTGTGGCTCTATTGGCCTTAATTAAGCCTTAGGGCATTTAATCATAGCCTCCAGCCTCCCCCATACCTATGCTGATGACTCATGGGTGTCACTCTGTTGTCACTTGCCTTCCTGTATAGGTTTCAGCCCTCTTAGCCTTGGCCTTACTGGGTCAGGACTTGGTCCCCTCGGCCTCAGCTTGCCTCTGTCTCCCTCTCTTGAGCCCCTGCCTCTGGCAAGGTTAAAATGTGGTGTGCCTCTCATTCACCCCTTTGTGGCTTCCTATCCACCCCTATTAGCCATACCTGGTCCTTCAGTATAAAGCCAAAACAGAAATGCAAGCAACCGCGTTAAACTCAAAGCTCCCCTCTGGGTCATCATACCACTGCTAAGCCACCTCCCCATTCACTGGCTCTCTCATCCCTGGGATTACCTGACAGCCTGACCTGGCAGGAACTCTTCTCCTGACAGGGCTGCACTATGCCTTCTGCCTCAGGAACCTGGAAGGGTCTTGCCTCCTCCTCTTCCAGTCAGGTGTTCTCTTGACTGGCCACAGGTCTGTCCTCTCAGACTTTAGATTCATAGATTCATAGATGTAGGGTCGGAAGGGACCTAAGTAGATCATCAATCCAACCCCCTGCCCTAGGCAGGAGAGAATACTGGGCTTATATGACCCCAGCTAAGTAATTATCAAGCCTCCTCTTAAAGATCCCCAAGGTAGAGCCAGCACCACTTCCCTTGGAAGTTGGTTCCAGATCCTAGCTGCCCTGACTATGAAGTAGTGCCTTCTAATGTCCAGCCTGAACCTACTCTCAAATAACTTATGGCCATTATTCTTAGTTACTCCAGGAGGTGCTCAGGGGAACAGGGTTTCTCCCATTCCCCGCTGGTCCCCCCTGGTAAGTTTATAGGTGGCCACCAGGTCCCCTCTCAACCTTCTCTTGTGAAGGCTGAACAGGTTCCAGTCCTGTGGCTTCTCCTCGTAGGGTCTGCTGTCCCTGGATCATGTGAGTGGCCCTCCTTTGGACCCTCTCGATGCTGGCCACATCCCTCCTAAAGTGCAGCGCCCAGAACTGGATGCAGTACTCCAACTGAGGCCTGACCAGTGTCGCATAGATGAGGGAGGATCACCTCCTTGGCCCTGCTTGTGATGCATCTGTGGATGCATGACAAGGTGCAGTTAGCCTTACTGACTGCGTCCTCACATTGGCAGGCCATGTTCATTTTGGAATCGATAATGACTCCAAGATTCCAGCCTGCTGCTGTTATTTTGGCCAAGCCCCTATCTAGGTCTCTGCCACATTCTCCTATTGAAAGGCAGCTAGCCATGCAATAGGCACTTGCAGCCTATGGATCTCTGGTTGCCTGCTCCCCTGAACCTAGTCCAGAATCAGTTGTCTTTACCTGTCTGGGGACATACCTGCTGCAATATCTCCCTTAAAGTAACAGGAGTCCCTGGCTCCCTGCTATACCTCTATCATATCACCCTCCCCCCCCCCCCCCCCCCCCCCCCCCCCCCCCCCCTCGGCCTTCTCTTTTCCAAACTGAAGAATCCTAGGCTTTTTAGTCTCTCCTGGTATGCCAACTGCACCATACCCCAGATAATTTTGGTTACCCTCCTTTGTACATTTTCCAGTTCTACTATATGCTTTTGGAGGTGTGGAGACCAAAACTGCACAAAGTATTCAAGATGTGGGTGAACAATGAATTTGTACAATGACATGATGATTCACAGATTCACAGATTCATAGATGTTAGGGTCGGAAGGGACTTCAATAGATCATCGAGTCCGACCCCCTGCATAGGCAGGAAAGACTGCTGGGTCTAGATGACCCCAGCTAGATGCTTATCTAACCTC
>NW_005843358.1:141561-141924 GCF_000455745.1 Alligator sinensis | reverse complement strand
CTGCCGGAGGCTGAAGAGGTCCAGGTGCCCTAGTCTCTCCTCATAGGGCTTGGCCTGCAAGCCCTTAACCATACGAGTAGCCCTTCTCTGCACCCTCTCCAGGTTATCCACATCCCTCCTGAAGTGCGGCGCCCAAAACTGCACGCAGTATTCCAACTGCGGTCTGACCAGCGCCCGATAGAGGGGAATTATCACCTCCTTGGTTCTGTTCATCATGCATCTGCTGATGCACGATGAAGTGCCATTAGCTTTTCTGATGGCTTCGTCACACTGATGACTCATGTTCATCTTGGAGTCCACTAGGACTCCAAGATCCCTTTCTGCTTCCGTGCCACCAAGCAGGTCATTTCCTAGGCAGTAGGT
>NW_005843358.1:110008-140153 GCF_000455745.1 Alligator sinensis | reverse complement strand
TAGTGGGACCATGTACCTCCTGCATCAGATGGAGGTCCTGTACACAGGATAGGAACCTGCATGAATGGTGGAACTTTGCTGTCTGCGTCTCCCAGCAGATGTCTGGGTAGTTTAGGTCCTCCATGACTCCCGCCTCCCTAGTTTTTATGATCTCCGAGAGCTGCCTCAGGAGCCGCAAATCTAATTCTTCCCCTTGGTATGGGGGTCTGTAGTAGACCCCTACCACCAAATCCCTTTCTCCTTGACCTCCATGTAAGCTAACCCACAATCCTTCTACTTTCTCCTCCTCCAATTCCATTTTGATAAGGGTCGATGTTTATCGCTCATTGACATAGAGCTCAACCCCTCCCCCTCTCTTCCCCACTCTATCCTTTCTGTACAGCTTATAACCCTCAATGTGATATTCTCTTTTGTTTTGTATTCCATACGGAATGATGGCCGATATTTTATTTACATTTTGGTTGCTGCTAATTTTTTTAGATAACTATATACAAAGACTCCAAGGTCTCTTTCCTGAGTCATAACAAGTACAGAACCCATTATTCTGTATTTATAGTTGAAGTTATTTTTCCCTATGAGCATTATTTTGCACTTGTCAACACTGAAGCCCATCTGCCATTTTTTTGTCCATATGCTTAGCTTGGTGAGATCTTTTTGCAGCTCCTCTCCATTACTTGGACTTGACTACCCAGAATAATTTGGTAATAATAGCTGCATAAACTTATCCCACTGGGGCATCTGGTAGCCCTGAGTTTAGAGGAATGAAAAGGTGATCTTAAACCACCTTTGTATGTGTCCTTTATATCAATGTTATTTTGGATAGTCTAGTGCCTGCACCTCCTAATACCTTAAAGGTTAAAATAATAGGAAGAGAAAAATTACCATGCTGCATCAGACCTCAGATTGACTTGAATATCTGGTCTTTGACAGTAGCAACAGATGCTTCAAGAGAAGGTAGAAAAACCCCCCATAATAAACAGGCCTGGGATAAATTATATCCTGCATTAGGTCTCATTCTGATTTTTAAAAAAAGAATTGTCAGTTGCAAATAGTGGGCACATCTACACGAGATGCTAGAAGCCCAGTAGACTAATTCTACTGCTCATTAGCACTGGCAAAAGCTGTGTTAATGCACATTAGAATTAGTGTACTGAGCATTAGTGTCACACACAAAACATATGCTAGCACTAATGCGCAGTAGCACCAATTACAGCACATTAAAGTAGTATTTGTTATTACAGGTACTAAACTTAATGTGCTGTAATTACAGCACATTAATGCATGTGTACATGCGCCCAAACTTTAAAATTTTGATTCATTGGCATTTTGTAATACATCAACTTTGCAAAGCAAGAGTACAAATCTTTCTTCCTTCGAAGAAGCAGAGGAAAGCAATTTATTTAAAACTTAACTTGATACTTTTGCTGAGTTAAGTTCCTAGATGCCTTCATTCTGGCTTCTTTGCTTTGTCCAGCACTGCCTCCATCTTGGCAGGGTGAACAGCTTAGAATTTTTTGCTGGGGCCTAAGCAGGATCCTCAGACTCCTCAGTGTATGTTCCCTGAGGGACCTGATGTTCCCTTTTTACTTACTTAGTGATGATGTTTTTGTTTAGGGTGTTCTAGGTTTACCTCATTTTTATTATAGACCCTGGCGTGGTATACCTTAGTTATCTGACAATGCATCACCATTGCATGGGATCCCTACCAAGAGAATAGTGGCACACAGCTAATCTGTCATTCCATTTACTTCCCTTCTACTCAAAATGTTGAGGATGATTAAACCTTCTAGCTGATCATTTCAATCTGCAGCATGGGAAATTTTCTTCTTAACCTCAGTGAACTATCAACTGTAGGGAGAAGCACACTCCAGTAGAAATTCTTAAAAATATTATTCGATACTTCTGTTGGCAATAAAGAGCAATCTCCCAAAAGGAGTTTGGGGGGGGTGGGGGGACTATGTTATTAGGAAATGTTAGTAAATCAGAAAAATGTGTCTTCGACTGATGTCACAACCTCTGCAATCCCAAACATTGACAATTCCTCAGTTTGAGGATAATTTCTACCATAGCTCATTGATGGGTCTTGAGGTGATTGAAGAGACAAATCCTTCAGCTCCAGACCCATCCACAGAAGTTGCAGGTCTTTCCACAGTGGAGCGTAGGCCATAGGCCAGGATTTCTTTCTCTTTCTTCTTCTATCTCTTCTCTACTTCAAGGACAGATGGTTTACCTCAAAACAGGATGCCATATAGTTGAGGTTGTGGCACCACTCCAGTCAGCTGGCAGCCAGCTCCTCTCAGTTCTTGATGTCAGAATCTGTTTTCTTGAGTTATGTCTTCAATATATTTTTGCAGCATTTCCTCTGGCCACCATGAGGTCTCAGGCTATTACTAAACTGGGAATAGAGGACTTGTTTTGGGAGTTGAGAGTCTGGCATCCACATACAATGTCTAGTCAAGCAAAGTTGGTGTTTGAGGATTACCTACTTAATGCTTGTAGCATTGGCTTCATCAAGGATGCTGGTGTTTGTTCAGTGATCTTGCCATTTGATGTGCAGGATTTTCTGGAGGCATCATTGATGATACCCCTCTAGGCTCTTGAGATGACAATGGTAGGTCACTCATGTTTTGCATCTGTAGAGGAGAGTGGGGGTGATGACTGTGTTGTAGACCTGGATCTTGATGTCTTTCTGGAGATCATAATGAGTAAAGACATGCCAAAGCAATTTCCCAAAGAGGGTGCTTGTGCACCAGATGATCCTGTCCTGGAACCCATCATCAGTATTTACTCTCTGAGAGAGCTGGCTAGGGGAAGCGCTCAACTACTGCTAGGGTCTTCCCCTCAATGCTTATTTGGTTATTAGATTAGATTATTAGATTAGTAAAGTGTTTTGTGTAGACACAACCATTTGGGTGCAAAGAGTATTTGAGGCACCTGAAGGATCTGAAGTCCCATTGCTACTTCTTGTCTTTATATAACATGAGCAACTCTACTATGCTGCCATAGCAATTTTAATTTTGTTGCCTGTAATTCTGTCACATCTGTGTAGTAGAATTAAATGATCAAATTCAACAAATTCTCTACCGACCTCATTTGCATCTGTGGTGTAATTTATTGACTTAATTTGAGCCATTTTTGATTTGTAGTGCAGAAATTTGTTTTAAAAGGAAAAATAGTAAATAGTTCTTTATACTCTTTATTTAAGCATAAGTTCCATTGGGCTAAAGTCTACCCATAATGGGGTTGTGTGTACAGCTAGTCTGAAGAAAGACTAAGGATTGCAAAATTTGGCCTTATATTCAACAATTAGGACATGAATTAGGGATGCCATCTCATTTTGGATGAGAAGCAAAAATTAAACAGTATCAAGTTACCAGGTCACACAGGTCAAATGATTATACTCTGCATAGTATTCAAATGAAATTCTAGCATTTTGGCAACATACTCCTTTTTGCCCTTTGGTATTTGACAGCATAACTTCTGCTGAACTCTTGACTGTTTATGTGGATGTCAACAATGCTATATTGTAGGATTTTCAGCACAAATCAGTGACAGTGTTGCCAAATAACTGTTCTGGGTCTTCTAATCTATTGCTGTCCTAAATGTCAGAAACAGGATGGTAAAACAACAGAAAGCATACTTTCTTATTAAGAAATAATTTTATTACAAATATGTGCCAGCTATAAGAGTATTTATTCTAACAGAAACAAAGTATTTTACATTTTACTCTTCTCCCTTAGGAAAGCAAACAAGAAAACATTGGCAAATTATATAAATAATATTTGTTTTCCAGACAGAGCATCTGGATTCTTGGCAGATTTCAGTGTCAGATTTGTTATTCTGCAGACTTTGAGTTTTACTTGTTGAGAATTGTATTAACTAATTTTGATAATAGAGTAAGTGGATAACTCTTTTGCCCCTTGTATACTATAAGTTACTATCTAATTCTGTCTGAGGAATGCAAGAGTTTATACTATTCTGGGGCCTTTCTAAGTAGGGCTAGTTAACAACTTTCTAGTACACCTGTTTTTTTGGGGTGGGGTGGGGTGGGGAGTAGGTTGGGGGGATTGTGTGTGTGTGTAAAGTATTAACTTGCTATCACTTCTGCTCCAAATAAATAAATAAATAAAATCTGGTTTTCTTGATCTCCCCCAAAATATTCTCTAGGGTAAAGGGTAGAAATCTATTTTCTTGTAAATTTTATTTCTAATCCTTTTTGAGCTGAACGCTACTAGCCATGTCCTTTACAGTCTGACTTTTAAACAAACTTTGTCAATAAATTGGATTTGGACTTTTACCTGTGCAAGAGCGCTCCATAAAGCAGCTGGGAGTAAAGGCCAGACTCTGATATTCATGTTAGGAATGCCTGTTCCATACATGACCTCACTGGGCACATCCACACATGCAAGCACGTGCTCTTGCAGCAGCTCAAATAGAAGTGGTGCAAATTTGAGCCAGGGCTTTTTGCTTCAGCGCACGTACTTGGATATGCACTTTGTTGTGGAGCAAGTTATGCCACTTGGGGCAAAATAACCCTGCCTGGCTCCTCCTGGATCTTCAGCCAGGGGGAGCTACAGCCTGGGGCCAGCACCTGTGTTGTCCCCAGCAGTATAAAAAGCCACCCTGACAAGTAGCGAAAGGGAGGCTGGTGTGGGGAGGGGTGGCAGCCAGAGCATCTCTGTGGAGGACCCAGCCTCTAGTTGCCTCAGGGCATGATCAGGGACTGTGCCCTGCTCTGCTTTTTTAAACATCAATTTTTTTAGACCCCTGGATATCCAGGGGTCTAAATATTTCCCTGTACTGCAAGTTTGCAACACAGGGAACATTTTCTTGTTCCTGCATGTGCCTGTTGCCCCGCCTCAAAGGGGTTTGAGGCGGGGCAAGAGGCATGCACACGCTCATGTGGACGTGTCCACTAGGTCTACTTGTGGAGTAAGGTCATATTTTATATGAATAAAGGGTGATCACAATTTACCGCTATAGCAATTTGTTCATTTTTTCATATTTGTATCAAAATAATGCTGCTGACCTTGTTTTCAAATATATTTGAAACAAGTTCATATCAAGTACTCTTGAGTATCTGTCTTCCAAAGTTCATAACTTAGTCTGTGCAATCATAATGTAAAGCACATTCTTTGATTCAATGATTTTATCACTTTGCACAGGAACAGTTGCTATGGAAAGTAATGGAATGTACTGACTGGCTCAGACAGAGAGATGAGAGAAAGATAGAGGGAAAATAAACCTTTAGTGAATAAAATATGATGGTAGGTAGACGTCTCTAATCATCCTTACCTCTCTTTCATGAGAGAAAGCAATAGTGAAGACTTTCAAAAATGACTGATTTGATATGACCCACATTTTGAGTACCCAAGCTGAGACTTGTTTTTTTCAGGTGAAAGCTGCTTAGTATTTTCTGAAAATTGAATCCCTTTTTTAAAATGGCTCAAATTATACATCCAAAAATTGAGGTACCCAAAACTGAATAGCCCTCTTTTTGGTATGTTTTGTATGTGGGCCTCAGACTTACATGTAGCTGGGTTTCTTTGTGACTAACAATGAGAGAAAGCTTAATAGCATTCTAGCAATTTATATATTCAAGTGGGGTTTCCTTTCTTGTGCCATATGTAACATGTGCATCTAGCATATGACTGCTTTTATATTTCAGAACAATTACATGCATTTGCAAACAAGAACTGTATTTTCACAAAGAATATTTTTCACAAAGTTTTGTTGCAAACAGAATCAAAGATGCTGCCAAAGATGGTATAGCAAACATACTAATAGATGAGTTCCTCCACTATTCAGCCAACAGGCTCCCAGTAATATTGCTGTTGTTACCTTCTTACTCCTTCTTCAAATGCCCAGATTATTTTATCTACATTATTGGCAAGTGCCCTGTTATGTTAGCTCATGATATGATATGAGTACCCTATGATGGACTTGCATATTTCCAACTTGTTGTTTGTAGTTAGAATGTGTGGAATTTTACCTACACATTCAAGTACAGAAATAACAATTATTCTCTTCCATCTGCTAGTTATGGCCCAGACAGCTGGGAGTACTTCAGGCCTTTGGAAATAGTCATGTTTTTGTCCTAAAGGAATCAGTATAGTAAAGACAGTACTTGGTAACTTGTATTCCCCTCCAGGGAGCAGAATTTTTGCCTTTGTGAAGATTAATTAACTAGAAACTTGTAACACGATAGAATTCTAACATGAAAGACAGGAATCATTTGAGGTAGGGACTGTGAACCAGTGTGGGGGAGGGAAATAAGTCCATTAGGAAATGGGTGTAACAGTGACGGACTTAAACAGCTGAGAAAATCAGGCCATTGAACTTACAAAACTGAAGCCAAGCAGGTCATTGTGAGTAATTAGACAAATGAAACCCTACTCAGAATACCTGTAGCATTCCTAATTAATTAATGTTCCTTTTGTGTCAGACAAACCATTTCTTAAATTTCACTGAATAAAGAGAGGCTCAAGTTGGAAATAGAGTGTGTTTTATAAAGTGGAAATAGAGTGTGTTCTAATATAGTAGACTGGAGCTTGATCCATCGTGTAACTTGGATAAATCACTTTCCACTCTTTGCTCCTGCCCCTCCCCACCCTGCCATTCTTAGTTAGACTGTAAGTTAGCCTAGTTAGACTGTGTACTTTTTTGAGCAAGAAATCTTTTTCATTTGTCTTAATTAAATGGCTTCCAGGACAGATGCCTGAGCTGGACAGTCTGAGTGAAATGGTAAGATAAGAGTAAAGAAAATTAGTATTTTGGAGCGAGCGCAACTACTCACAACTGCAAAAATGGTGCACAAAAGAAGGTGGATTTTATCTTAGTCCTATTCTAAGGGTGGTGGACAGGGGCAGACCCAGCATTTCCCAAAGGGGGGAATGTGTGCAGAAGCAGCAACCCATACTGCAGGGGTAGCTGCACCCCTTCTCCCAGCCTCCTCTGCCCACATGAGTGTGGGCAGACATTTTTAAGTCCCTAAAACAGATGAAAAATCCCTCCTCCCTTCCATTTACTATTCAGAGGCCTAGCCCGTTCTCTCCTCTTATCCCACCCCTTCAAATCCCTTTCCTACCACTGCTGCTTTATCCATTGCTCAGGAATGTAGAAGCTACAGAACCAGCTGGACTCAGCCAGGTCTGGACTCAGCTGGGGAGAGGATAGTGGGAACAGTATGGCAGGAGGGAGACTATCACCCTGCATGAAGCAGCCATGAGGAAAGGGAACCTCCCCATCCATCCCTGCCACTCTCATTCCAACCACCAGCTTAGCCCAGCCCCTGGGCACCAAGCAGGACTGACTCTGGTGCTTCCCTGCCAGGCTGGTGGAGCTGATTGAAGTGCAGCACTGGCTAACCCCGCTTCCCACCACTGGGCTGCACTCCGTGTGGCTGGTGGAGTCAATTGGAGCACAGCCTGGCAGCAGGAGGCAGGCAGAACCAGTGCTGTGCTCCATGGGGCTGGTGGAGCTGATTGGAGAACAGCCCAGTGGCAGGAGATGGGTAGAGCTGGCATGTCAATTGTTTCCACCAGCCCCATGGAGTGCAGCATTGGCTCTGCCTGCCTCCCGCCACCAGGCTGTGCTCCATGGGGCTGGCAGAGCCGATCGGAGCACAGCACCGGCTCTGCCCACCTCTCACTGCTGGGCTGCACTCCGATTGGCTCTGCCAGCTCCATGGAGCTCAATTACAGCTCTGCCCACCTCCCACCACTGGGCTGAACTCCAATTGGCTCTGCCAGCCCCACGGAGTCCAGCCCAACAGCAGGGGCAGACAGAGCTGCCTCTGTGCTCCGATCGGCTCTGAAACAGCTTCAAAACAAAACACTCAGCTAAATTTTGCACAGCCCTACTGTGAAATCCAAAACATGGGTCCAACTGCACCACTGTACCCCACCTGGAGCATCTCCTGGTGACAGATAATGGGCTTCCAGAGAAAGCCCTCTTGTGGTGATCCCAAGAAAAAGAGAGACAGAGAGCAATCAATCCAGAGGAACTATTTGCAGGGCAGTAACAAATTTGAACAAATTAAAGAAACATGTCTGGGATAGGATTGACTGGTAATGACTGATTTCTGCCTTCTGCACCTTATAGGGTGATAAATGGATTGAAAAACTATGGCTACTTTGAATTCACAGTATTGGTAGCAATGTGGCTGCAACAGTACAATGCTCACAACAAACTACAATCCTCTCTCCCTTCCTTCCCTAAGGAGCAAAGCAATACTTGGTGTAACAGCTTTTAAAAAATAATATTTCTAGATTAAATGTGTTTCTGTTACAATAATCTTGCATGCCTCAGTTTCTCTGGCTGTTTTATATGTGGAGGAAGAGGTAACTATGGTTGGAAGAATACTTGTGCTACTAGGGGAAATGGGATATCAAGAGAACAATGAACCAATCTGCAATGTTGACACACACAGTCTTTGGGGCGATGCCCTGCTGTGACACTGGCTAATTCTCTCAGCACCCTTGGATGAAGATCATCTGGGCCTGCTAACTTAAACTTGTCCAGCCCCTCCAAGTGCCCCTTCACTAGGTCGGCACTAACTGTTGGTGGGCTGGTGTCCCTCTTGTGCCTGTCTATAATTTAACTGGGAGATATGTCTTTATCTGTGTTCAGGAATACAGATCCAAAAAACTCATTGAAGAGCTCAGGTTTGTCCCTCCTATCTGTCATCAGTTGCCCTAGCCTGTCTGTCCTGCAGATGAAAACTGGGTGTGTTGCGAGCAGTGCCACAAGTACTACCAGTGCTGCAATGACTGTGAATTCAGGCCCCCAGAATGCTAGCTCTTACAGTTAGACAGCTTGCCCCTCAGCATGTTCCACTCACCATGCCTTGTTTCACCCACCATGCCTTGATTTGTATACTATTGGGAGGGATCCTGCTCATCAATAGGAGTCTTGCTCTGGTCACACACAAGGGTGCTCCGTGTAGCTTCACCTCTCCTCACATTCCATCCACTTGCCAAGTGAGTGTTGTGTTGTTGGCCACCTCCACCTCTCTGCAAAGGGATGCAACCATGGTGTTGGTTCACTAAATATTATCAGTAGGATTTCAGAGTCAATGACATCAGTTAGGATTGACGGTCAGCCTACCAAAGTTTTCATCTACTTGATCAGTCAATTATAAACAAACGGTGATCAGGGAAATCAAAATTGTGTGCAATTCATTGATCTTCAAGGAAATCAGTCCATACAATTAATTCCAACAGGCAAGCACATAACAATAATCAACAAAACCAAACCCATCCTTAATTCATTGATCCACAAGCAAATCAATCTGTCCAGTTAATTCTACCAGATGATCTGATAACGATAAACGATAAAATCAAAGCTGCCTGCAAGTCATTAGTCATTAAGGAATCAGTTCATCCAGTTAACTCCATTGACTCATCAAATCACTCCCAATTCATTACGCACCAGGTCTGCTCACCAAGAAAAGTTCTTACTTTTCTGAACATGCAAATCACATGACATGCTTCATTCTCAGCATCCAACCAGTTGTTCCCTGCTCCTCTGACTAGAATGCATTGGAGCCTCAACCCCAAAAGCTTCCCCCTCCTTGTCCACTCTTCATTATGGTGGACACCTGCTCACTTCCTTAGACCCAATCAGGAATGACAGATCCTCCCTCTCTCAGCACCATTCCCCCAGGGATTCCTGGGACCTTCTCTCCCCTCCCTGACTCCTGGGGCTTGGGTACCTGTTGCTGGGTGTTCCTCCAAACGTCCGTGTGATGGAGACTCTCTCCTCACCAGTTTCAGCAGTGTTTGCAGCACCCTCACAGCTGTGCAGCTCTGTGCCCCATCCTCCAGTCACTCCCTCTCCTTCTGCCCACATGACACATCCAGTTATATGGTGAGCTCCCAGACATCCTCTAATAAGGAGGGAGCAGGAGCTTACAAATAGTGGCCCCTGCTTTCCCTGCTATTCAGCCACTGCTGCCACCCCTGTAAGATCACAGGAGAATTCTCCAGCCCTTACTGGCCTACGATGCCTCAGCCAGGTATCAAAACAGGGGCTTTCTAAGGGCCCCTACTCTTGGGTTCCCCTTTTGGGGCTGCCTCCTGCTTCCACATGTGTCTACACATGCAAATAAGCACAACTAAATTCAATGTACATTAAGCTAATGTGCATTAAGTGATTCTTGGCAGGTGTCTACATGTGCAGAGACTTGGCATTAAATCTAGTGCAAAGTCCCTGCAGCCCTGCCATGTGCCCCTGTGGCCACCAGGAGGAGCTCCAGCCTCTGGCCACAAGGCTCCCAGCACTTGGGAGCCATGTAGAGACCAGAACTAGCAGCCAGCACTTGGCAGCCATCTTAGAAACACCCCCCACTCTGTTATCCCTGACTAGACACTTTCCTGTCCAGGACCCATGTACCCACTGCAAGGGCAGCATGCACCAGCTCCCTGCTTGCCCACACTCTCTCCACATGCCATGGCTGCCCCTGCCTCTGGCAGCAATGCCCAGAGCCCTGCTGCTCCAACTCTGCTCCTGTCCGTGATGATCAGTGCCCCATGATCCTGCTGGCCATGGTGCTAGCCCTGCTGGCCCCACCCAGACCCCAGAAGAGCCATGCACCTACCAGTGGAGGCTAAGGCACAGCTGCAGGAGGCCCTGACCAACCCCCCGCCTCCTGCACTCCCAGCTCCAGTCTCCCCCACTGCTCAGGCACCCCGTACTCCTGTCAACCCCCAGCAACACTCTCAGGACATGCATATGGGTGAAAGAAAAAGTGTTATTACCTTCATATTCCCAACACCCATACCTTCCTCCCCTCCCCACACACCACATAGAGTCTTCTTGCCCCTCCATCCCCAACACACAGAGCCCCATCCTCCCTCCCCTCTCAACCAACAAAGCTCTTCCCCCTCTCCCTGACACACAGTGCTGCTCCACCATCCTCCCCACCCAAAAACTATAAAAAACCCTCTTCCCAATGTGACAGCTATTTACAAAAGTCTCAGTATTTTGGTCCCAGAGTGAGAGGCTGTGGCAGGGGGGCGGGAGGCTAGAGGGCAGAGACTGGGGGGCAGGTGTTCAACACCCCAGCCTACGGCCATTGCCTCATGGGTCTGAGGACCATAGAGACTGTGCATGGCAGAGAGATCATCTTCAGTTGTGGACAGCTGCCCCTCTGCCTGCCTGAGTCCAGGGCCAGCATTCCCCTGTGGTGCCAGACCTGGCACCTCTGCATATTTGGCATCATGGTCTCAGGATGAGTGGTGGGGTTGGTCCCAGGTGGGTGGTGGGGGATCAGGGGTGGAGGCCAGGCCAGTGGCTCCAACAGCCAGGAGGCACTGGAGGACCTCCTCCCAGGGGTGTCATGAGGAGCCCCAGATGGGGGCTAGGCAGTGGGGGACAAGGACGTGGCTGCCAGACCCAGGAGGGTATCCAGGGCCCAGTGGTCATCATCCATAGCCTCCACTGCCCAGGCCTGGAGGCCCACCTGCTGCTAGAGCAGCTCTATATGATCCTGGTCCAGGACCTCCAGCCATACCCAATGCTAACACTGTGCATGGGCCTGTGTTTCCTCTTGAGTGGTCTTTCAGGTGATGTTCTCCTGATGACAGGCCTGCTCCCACACCTCCCATGCTGACTTCTGCACCTCCCAGTCAGCCATTGCCACCAGCTGCTGGAGCAGGAGGGTCCAATGTTGGTTGCACAGCTAGCACAGGCAGTGCATGCAGAGGGTTCCAGTGCTGGTTGGCAGTGACTCAGAGCCTGCATCCCCAAAGTTGTGAACTCTTTTCCACCTCTCTCTGCAAGTTTGGGGGTGTGGGGAGGGGTAACCCTGGGCCAGGGGAGTGCAGACAGGCTAGGCAGGGAGTGGAGGTGGGGGCAGGGGGCTGGGTCTGGGACCAAGGTCCGGGGCTGGGACAGGAGACAGGGACATGGTCTGAGAGACTGTCCTCAGCCCACTGTGTATGGCCAGCTGGTGCCTGTTCAGGGGGCCCCACATGAACTTATTGTGGACCTGCACATCCCCCCCAGAATGACACAAGCTCACCAACCTCCTCCTGACTCCAGTTGGCGCCCCAGATGGTGGGCATAGGTGTGCACATGTGGGTGGGGAGATGTCAGGGCTGACCAGGGGGAGCAGCAGGATGCAGTCCTTTGTAACACTCACCTGTGGCCAAGCAGGAGCTTTGGATAGGGGACAGGACTGGCAGAGGCAACCTAGAGCTCACCCTGGCTGATGCTGGTGTCATGTGTAGGACTGCACGGAGCAGGAGCAGTCTGCTGTTAGGAGAAGCAAATCTGCTCCTGCATCCCTGTATGTGTAGGCATGGATTCAGGAGAGTTTACTGTCAAGTAGTTTACTCAAGTATAAACTGCTCCCAGACTTTTTGCATGTGTAGACATACCCTCTTGCACCTTATTTAGATTGGCAATACCAATGACTGAAACTTTCAGGTGATGCATGGGGAAATGAGGACCTCAGGAGTGGAGTAGTTTAACTCTGACAAGACTGATCCATAGAGGCAGCAGGCTTCTAATGTAATTTTTAAGGAAGTTTTTGGAGATTAGCTGGTCTTGCTCAAGGATTCTTTAAAGGGTTGTTCCAGCTGTTCTTTAGTGATTCTTGTCTTACTGAATTGATTTCAATGAAATTATATTGACTCTCATGACCTGAAGATCTGGTAGATTTTATTTATTTAGATATAGTATCATGCTGAAGAAATCTGAAAAAGAAATGCAAATTATTTGTTTTTGTGTTGTGCTATAGTGAGGTCTTTTAATGAGGTCTGTCTCTGCCTTAAAGTCAGTTTAATAATGTCAACATAAATGAATCCCCTGTGGTTCTCATAATACCCACTGTGATCAAAGATATCTGTATGCTTCCAAAGTAGATTATCCCAGCTCTAACTTTAATTCAATTTTGAATGTTTGAAAAGCTTTTCTAAAATGACAAAAACAATTTAATTTTTTTTTTATTTAAAGAAATTAATCTGCTCCATCTCATTTCTTATCTGCTTTGTCTTCTCGTTTTTAAAGGAAAAACTGTGCTGCTTTCTTCCTTCTTTTCTCACAAAAACATAAACATGGACTTTAGTAACCACTCAGACACTTGGAAAGATTAATTAGTGTCTCTATACTTATGATGATTAATATTTCTTCATGTACATGTAATCAATGCAAGACTTATTAGGAAGAAAAGTTAGGATATCCAGAATAATGAAACAACAATATTAGATGAGACTCTCTCTTCCAAGGTGTCTTGACAGTAGTCTTAATGCCAGGCATTCTCTCTGGATCTCTTTTCTTATGATATCCAAGGGTGATGACCCAATATAATAGGCTGGTGGATGTTACAATCAAAGTTGGCAGTGGTCTAAAGAACCACTGAGATTTAAAGCTATGGTCTTACCTTGGATGTATTGAAGACCCTGCAGATGGAGATGGCTGCTTCATGCCAGCCATGGTGTTCTTATGACATTCAGTGTATACCTGATTTTGTGACGTTGGTCAAATCCAAGACCCTTTTTTCCCCCTCTTAGGGGTTGGCAATGAGATAACTGTTGGGGACCTCAGAATTGTCCTAGGATGCTGTTCTCTGTGCCATGTCTTCATACCAAGGCCTGTTGAGAGACTACACCTATCATAGAATGGTTTTAAGGACTTCAGTTGGGGTTCTGGTAGGTTCTAAAAATTTTGTTTTAATGGTAGACTAGAATTAGCTGTAATATGCGTGAAGATGTGGCACATTCATATGTCTTTCTGAATTTTAGGTGGTGTTACATTGAATGGAATTACTAGCCAAATGGCTGGTATTGATTTAAGTGCCACATTTATGATCTACACTTCAGCCTTGAACTGTACACTCAAGCACCTGATATGGATATTGTCAACCCAAACAGGAATGTAATACTCTTAAACTGATAAAACTATATGCAGGTTGAGACTGTCACAGTTGTTCTTGAGGGATTGGGGCATAGTTTATAGAGGTGGAAGTTGTTCCTAGGTTCTAGGGGTGAGCACGGCAGAGGGGAGGAGGTGCTGATACTGATAAAGCTGGGGATGAATGCGCAAGGACAATGACATATATATGAACTTTCTTAATTTTATGTTCAGTATTTCCTCCTGTTGATACTGAAGAGCAAGGAGTCAGTACAGGTCCTTACAGTGGACCATCAGTGAAAGTCTGTATTTTTTCTGTCTACTCATCAAGGCATATGCAGTATCTCTAGTCACTTAGAAAGGAAGAAAAGAACTATAAGGTGGGAGCCACGATTTTGTCATTGCCAATGACACGTACCACCTCCCAGGGACCCAACTGGTTGATGGAGGAGACTGGTGACCTTGTGGCACTATGAAGTGAGGTGTATATGCAAAGGCAGTTTATGCAGCATGGAAGCTCCAATGCACATATGTATGAGGGGCTATCAAACCAAATGTGGGAGTGTGAGCAGAACTGGTTGGCATGGCTGCGTAAAGGTTAAGGCCTTGCAGGAACAGTGGGTCATCATCACCAACTACAACCATTAGCCAAAGAGTGTCTGTAAGTCTATGCCCTTTACATGGCAACCAGATGAAATCCTCACACCCGGGGACATGCTGCAGCTGTGTGTACTGAAGCATGGGCAGCCTGCCCAAGCCCCCACTATGGTCTGGCAGCCATAGTTATGTGTCACTGGGGCAGGGCTCCTCGTCCTGCTAGCAGCCTGTCCCATTGAGCTACCTGCCCCCAGTCTCCTCCAGTGGCTCGGGGAGCCTGGGCCAGTGCCTGCCCCAACAACTCTGTGACCTCAGTCCCAGCCATAAGGTGCAGCTGGCCATTGCACCGCCAGCCACCTGCAGCACCCCCCCCCCCCCCCCGGGGGGGGGGGGGGGGTGTGGCTTCTTGAGCAGCTGCATCCCACACCACTCTGACTGACAACTCTGCAAGGAGCTACATGCCATCACTGCCAGCAGGGACTTACCTGAGCCACTGGGCACACTAACTCAGCCTATGTGGTATGCCCCACACTGAGGGAAGGGCCCTCCCCATCCTGGTCCCTGGCCCCGGCCTCTGCCTCCACTTTCTGCTTGGTCTGGCCATACTCCTCTGGCACCCAGGTTCCTTCCCCACAGCAGGCAGGGAGTAGTCAGACAGTGCAAAACTTTATTGAGTACCCTGTGCCCCTGCAGCTAGGCAAACACGGCCCTATCACACACAAAGGAGCACTTTGATGCTGGAAGTGAAGTTCTCCTTGGCTGTGTGGGGCATTAGCGCCATGTAACACACTTAGAGCTATCCCTCCAGATGGCAGCAGAGGTTGCAGGGCAGCATGGACTTCTCCACGGCACCATCGAAGCTCAGGGTCCTGTGCTAGGTGTGCAAGTGCACCTGGGACACAATGGCCATCAACAGCAGCAGGGCATAGTGGGTCAGGCACCCCTCCATCCACCCAAAAAGTTCTTTGTGCTGCACCTGGGTCACATGCAGCTAGGGCATGCTCAGAGTGCAGAGTGGCCATGGGGGTAGTGGGGGCAGGGGAGCTGGCCCCAGGGAACCTCCCTGGAGAGACCTCCTGCAGTGAGGGCAGGGGCACAGGCAGGTCCACACTCTAGTTGTCTGCGAGTTCCATGCCCACCAAGACTGAGTGCTGTGGGCTTGGCAGCAGCACAGGAGATGGGCTGGCCTGGAGGAGAAGGGAGGGGAGTGGATCTGGAGTCATAGCAGCAGATGCTGCCAGGAGCCAGGCTTGACCTGGCCTGTGAAGGGGATGGGGGAGGGAGGCTGCCAGAGGTCAGCACCTAGTGGCCCACTGATCCTTGGGCAGTAAGCAGAGATAAGGGACTCAGCTGGTGGCTGCCCGGACCCAGGCCTGCCTGGCCAATTTACCATGATCCTTGGGCACCCACGCATGCACAACCCTTGATTTAAGTCCAGGCAGTACATGGCCCCCTGGTACAGAGCATCTTATTTCAGAAAAGTTGCAAACTCTCACAAACAGCTTTTTTCTCATAGCTCTGCAGGTCCTGCAGCACGTGGGGGTGAGACCACAGTTGGCAGCTGGGATGCACCATCAAGTCACAGTAGTTCCTGTCTGGGACTCTGTGGATGCGCTAGCTCCACAGAAAGAGGACTCAGGACCAGACCCTCCTCCTGAACTGGCTGGTGATAGCATTGGAGGAGTGGCTGGCAGACACATGGGTGTGGCAGTTGGAGGACATGGTCTGGCAGGACAGGTGGTGGGTGGAGGATGTCAGCCAGCAGGACAGGTGACAAGCAGAGGACATTGCTCATGAAGGTGCACAAGACTGATGCAAGGAGGTGCAGGACAAGGTGGACTGGGAGTTTAGGGTGCAGCTCCTGGCCTTGGAGAAGTGGCATGTGGAAGCCCTGGAGCAGCAGGCTGCCCTCATGGCCAGGTCAGTGGAGGATATGGAGGAGGACCACCGGGGTCTGGACACTATCCTATCCCTGGCAGTCACCTTTGTTCTGCCCACTACCCTGCCCCTTACTGTATCTGTGCTTGACACCTGGCCAACCAGGAGCCACTTAGGGCTGTGCAAAATTTTGCCACCAGTTTTATTTCAATGCTGTTTTGACCTGTTTTGAGGTTGAAACACCAAAGTCAAAATGAAACAGATATGGTCGAAACAACCTTGAAACAAAATGAGGCAAGTTAAAACGTTTCGCCGTTTCGATGGTGTTTCAACATTTTGTCCATAGGCTATAATGGGGAAGGTTGAAACAGCCTATAACTTTGTTATTTCTGGACAGATTTGGATAAAACTTGCAGAAATGGTAGCCCATTCTGAGGGCATAAAATGTGCCAAGGTTCAACAAGGTAGGTGCAGGAGGTTCAGAGAAGCTGCACCCCAAAATCCTGAAAGCAAAACTCATGTCACGTGTATGTGTTAAGCCACAGCACAGTCAAAACTGCAGGTATGCTAGTCCCTGCTGAGGCCACAAAGCATTCCAAGTTCCAATGAGATAAGTACAGGGGTTTGAGGGAAACTGCACCTCAAGCTGCGGACAAGCAAAACTCGTGACATGGGTGACACTGTGTGAGATAAGGCACAGCAGGGTGACAGTTGCAGAGATGGTGGCTGTGGCCACAAAGACTGCCAGCTGTCAAGGAGATAGGTGAAAGGGGGTTCTGGAGCCCTGCACCCCTAGGTGCTGACAGACAAAACTCATGATATGCGTGCTTGTGCAACTGACTGTGTCTGTCTGCGGCAGTAGATTGTTTATTTCCTCTCCGTCTCTGGTTTTGTAGGTGTTAGTCCATGCTCATTAAGTCATTATGTAGTAGCTAGGTACTGTGTATTGAACTGGTCCCTGAGTGAATCATGATTAACTGGTAACTGGTAACACAGTAGCTTAGCAGCCAGACCTGCAGTAGTCCCCTCCCTCCACTCCCTCCCCCCATCGTGCCCCAAGACAGACGCAGTTGCAGAAGCACCCATGTCACGAGTTTTGCTTGTCTGAAGCTTGAGGTGCAGTTCTTCCCAAACCCCTGCACTTATCTCCTTGAAATTTGGCAGGCTTTGTGGCCTCAGCAAGGGCTACTACCCCTGCAGTTTTCAGCCTACTGCACCTTAACATACACAGTGTCATCTATATCACAAGTTTTGCTTGTCAGCAGCTTGAGGTTCAGGGGCTACCAACCCTGCAGTTTTGACCCCACCGTGGCTTACTACATACATGTGACATGAACTTTGCTTTCAAGAATTTGTGGTGCAGTTTCCCCCCAAGCCCCCTGCACCAATCTTCTTGAAACTTGGCAGGCTTTGTGACCTCAGCAGGGACTAGTAAGCCTGCAGTTTTGAGCCTGCAGCTCAATACACACTGGCTTAACACATACATGTTACATGAGTTTTGCTTTCATGATTTTGGGGTGCAGTTTTCCCAACCCCCCTGTACCTATCTCCTTGAAACTTGGCAGGCCTTGTGGTCTCATCAGGGGCTACCATCCTTTCAGTTTTGACCTTCCTGTGGCTTAATACATACACTGAGAAGGGAGTTCCCCAGGTTGTAGGTATGCTGCTGGTTCTTCCTCCCCAGGTGCAATACCTTACACTTGTCAGTATTGAAACACATCTTATTCTCATCCGCCCACCTCTGTATTGTGTCCAGATTTAGTTGTAGCCTGTCCCTCTCTTCTAGTGTGCCCACTACTCCCCACATCTTAGTGTCATCTGTGAATCTGAACAAAGTGCTTTTCACCCCCTCATCCAAGTCGCTGATGAAGATGTTAAACAGTGCGGGCCCAAGGACCGAGCCTTTGGGGACCCCATTGCCCACATCCCTCCAGGTTGAAAATGACTCTTCCACCACCACTGTCTGGGTGTGGCCCTCCAGACAATTTGTGACCCATCTGACTGTAGGCATCGGCACCACAGTCACCTAATTTTTTAATGAGGATGTGGTGAGAGACAGTGTTGAAGGCCTTCCTTAAGTCCAGAAAGACTACACCCGCCGTGACACCTGCATCCAAGGATTTTGTGATCTGGTCATAGAAGGCAACCAGGTTGGCCTGACAGGACCTACCTCTAGTGAACCCATGTAGATTGCCTCTAAACATAATCTTCCCTGCTGGTCCCTCGCAGATGTGCTCCTGAATAATTTTCTCAAAGAGCTTTCCCAGGACCAAGTTAAAACTAACAGGCCTATAGTTTCCTGGGTCCTCTTTCCTCCCTTTTTTGAAAATGGGGACCACATTGGCCCTTTTCCAGTCCTCTGGCACCTCTCCAGAGCACCACGAGTACTCATAAAGCTGTGCCAGGGGTCCCGCAATGACCTCTGCCAATTCCCTCAGCACTCTGGGGTGGAGATTGTCAGGACCTGCTGATTTGAACATGTCTAGTCCCACCAGAAGTTCCCTGACTAGGTCCTCCCTGACCCTGGGCCTGGCTGCGCTTCCCCGGGTCCATCCAGGATCCTGGGGTGGGGGATGTCCACGTCCCTGCTCAGAAAAATGGAAGCAAAGAATCTGTTGCAGAGGTTAGCTTTGTCATCTGGTGTGACCACCAGATTTCCAAGCGTGTCCTGAAGAGGCCCCATGTTACCCGGTACATTCTTTTTACCCACTATGTATTTAAAAAAAGACTTCTTGTTATCTTTGATCCAGGTCACTAGTCCCACTTCCATCTCCGCCCTAGCCTTCCTAACAGCCCCCCTACAATCTTGAGCAATGGAGGTATAATCCTCCTTGGTGATGGCCCCTCTCTTCCATTGGGTGTATGCCTCCTTTTTGGCTTTGAGATGTTCCTGGATGCTTTTGGTGAGCTATGGGGGCTTTTGAGCACTCTTGCCCCGTTTGATCCACGTGGGGATTGTCACCCTTTGGGCTTCGAGGATCGTCTGCAGTGCAGAGAACAGTTTGGTCTGCAAAGAGGGGGCCCAGGTTATGTAGGTATAGGCCTATTAGCATCATAACTGTCATGCGATTTACATGTCAATTCCTGCCCACCAAAAAGTCAGGTTACTGTAAGCCCCTGCTTTGATTACCTTGGGTGTCAGCTGGCTACAGCATCACCCCCTTTTCCATTCCCTCTTCAACCCAACTCAGTTCTCGCTGAAAACACACAATTTGTGTGTGAGCCCCAACATCACACTATGCTGCCTATGGAAGCATACCCCTTCAATCACAACTTGACTAGCTCTCAATCTGCATTCCACTTCATTGCCTTTGGCTTGCTTTCAGGGTTCCCACTTCTGGCCCTGGTATGCCCTCACCATTCAGATTTGGGGTTCACTGAGCAGGCAAGTTTCTGCAGCATACCCCAAATTCTGATGGCGCTGATTCCTGGGCTCACCCCCCACAAGGCCCTGCCTCCCCACCCATGTACAGTGGCTCAGTGCCCAAGCCAGCCTCCCTTGCCCAGACAACCAGCTGCTACAGTCTCCCAAGCAGCCAGATGTCCTTTTCCTTCCCTTCCCTTCCCCCCATCCCCCATGGAAGAAAAAAAATCATCCATGTATGCCTCGAGCAACCACTTCCCCCCATACCCTCTTACCATGGAAACCACCCCACATCCGATTCCGAGATAGTCAAGGCACTGATCACAGACATCTGACTGAACCAAAAAAAATATAGAATTTCCAGAAAAACTCAACAACATAGCTTCACTCAACCTTAACAGCAAACTCTAGCAGGTTTTATTTTGTCCTACAGAGCACATTCCCCATCTGCAACAGCCAGAATGTGTGCTGCCAGGCAATTTCTCACAATAGCTCCCCTATCACTGGTTGCTTGCATGTCTAACCCCACACTGTGCCCTGCTTGCCCCTGTCTAGATTTGGCAGCTGCTGTCACTTTCCTCAATTCTTGAGCCCAAGAATCACTGAAAATTTCACCCCATGTTTCACAAATATTGTGGTGCACTCGGGCTGCCACTATGAAAGCAATTGTATTTTCTGGCTCCAGCCTATAGTTCAGTGATCTCCACCGAGCAGTCAGACAGCCAAAGGAACATTCAACACTCATGTGGCATTTGCTTAGGTGATAGTTGAAGGTCTGCTTTTGCTGGTCAGTCATTTGCCCCTCCCGTATGGCTTCATGATCCAGAGCAGGAGTCGGTAAGCCATGTCCGTGATGATCAGTGCTGGCACAGAAACACCCTGGATCACAACATCCTCTGGTCCTGGTGTATATTGGCCTTTCTCCATCATCTCAGGTAGTGGTGAGTTTCAAAGGAGACATGCATCATGAGTGCTTCTGGCCCAATCAGTATGAATATTAATAAATCTTCCACAGTGATCCACTACAGCTTAGAGGATCACTGAATTAAAGCCCTTCCTGTTGATGAATGACCAGCTCTTCTGGGATGGTGACAGGATGGTCATGTGTGTTCTGTCTAATGCTCCCATGCAGTTGGGGAACCCCATCACCTGGAATCCTTCAACAACTTTTCTGGGGTCACTGAGGCAGATGAAATGTTTTGTTGACACTTCTTGCATCAGCTCACATACCTCTCTTATTGCCACCCCTGTTGTGCAGGACGCCATGTGTAACTGGTTTCCAATGAAGTGCAGGCTTGTTGGGGTGACCAGTTTCATGATGGCTATGGCAACCAGTGTTTCTGGGATGATGGGCTGCTGCATAACAGTTTTCTGGTGCTCAATATGCAGTGACAGCATATCAACTATGTCAAAGAATGTCTCCCTGCTCATTCTGAATGTCTCAAGCCACTGCTGATCTACTCAAGTCAATATAAAAATGCATTCCCACCAGTCAGAGCTGTTTGCATGTGCCTATATCTGGCGATCGTTACCCTTAAGGTTTAGCCACAAAGCCCTTATATATAGCTTCCTGATACATTAATTCATCTTATTCAAATGAGTGCAGCACCTTATAAAGTCCCTTCATCATCCTGTACCTGGTGATAGTTTGCCAAGGGGTTCAACAGACTCTGCCCTAGTTGAATGAACATGAATGTTTTCTCTTCTTCTAGCTGAGTCTTCAGCTGTGATGCTTCCAGGGCCTGCAAGATTAGCCAGTTCTTTTCTCTCAGTCCTTTAGGAAAGGATGAAGACCTATTCTCTATCAAGCAGAGAACAGAGACAGGTCTGCTAAGGGTGGTCCTGGTTGCATAAAGCTATTGTATAGGTCCATTTGCATTATAACACTCTCACTATTTACATGTCAGTTCCTATCCACACAGTTCATGTTACAAGCCCCTACTGTGTCCATTTCGAGTCTGGTGACCCATGACTTAGTCAGTCATGTTGACACAGCCCTACTTAGGTGTTCTTGTCCCTGTTTCTTCAACTGTCCTTCTCAGCACCTCATTTTCCCATACAGTTTCCACAAAGCAGAAAAAATGTGGTGCATTCAGCAGCACACTTTCTCACCCAAACCAGGGCTGGTCCAAGGGTAATTGGCATCTAGGCAAACTGTGTGCCTTGGCACCCCCACCACTTCCAGTATGGAGGAGTCTAGAATGTACTCATTTGATATTTGAAATGAACAATAAAACAATAAAAACATTTCTTGTATTGATTGTTTCACACTTTTCATTAACCCTAACATAATTATACTGCAAAAACTCTACTAAAATGTATTATAATACATGTACAATTAAAAGAAAATCGTCATGAACATTTGTGTAAAAAATTAGAACTTTCTTTTTCGTGCTTTCAGTTTTGCAAATTCAGAAACAAGTTCTTAAAACAAAGTTTTCCAGCTATTTCATGTTCTTTCAACACATTGGCCAATCCAACAAGTCTGTCTCACAGCATAGAAGAATGAAGGTATATCTTTATCAATTTATCTTTGAGAAGCTATGCTCCCCACTATGAGCAGAAACTGGGAGTGTCAAGAGAATACGGAGAGCAATGAAGATGTTGGGAGAACTGTCTGTCAGTTTATGTTCAGAAATAAACTTCAGTACATTTTGAGGTGTAAGACATTTTGCAAGTCATCGTGAAATAGCCTGCAGTTCACTGCACAAATCTGGAGCATCAATATCTTTAGAATTTCCATGCTGTGATGCCAACTTTAGCTTCAAGCAATGTTCCGTTATCTGTTTTCATGTCTTATTTTGCAAACTGTGGATATCGTAGAGAAAATTAAAGACTGAATCAAGCTGCTGCATGTGTTCAAATCACTCTTCAACCGTCTACATTGCAGTATCAAGGACTGCGAAATAGAAGTTTATTTTTAATGTTTGTTTTGGGTCCTGAAGTGACTCGTCTTTTGCTTCATATGTGAACTACTGCTTCTTTCTCTGAATGTGTACTAGTTCTGGTTCAAAGTTTATTGGTAGCTCTAACTCCTCAGCAAGCTCATGAGCATCTACCAGTGTCTTTTAAAAACTTTTATCACTCCTGCATTCCTTCAGAAACTTATTGGTTAGTTTCAGATATTGGATAGCAGAATGTATGTCAAAGTCCTTTGTCTGAAGTTGCTTACTAGTAAGGTTGATCTCAAAAAGGATGTTATACCACAAAATGAGTGAAACCACAAATTTGAACTTGGAAAGGCCATTTAAAAGAGCTTCTGCTTCAGCATGTGTCATATTACTAGATGATCCTGTAAGGGTAGTATCATCAGAAATTTCAATTTTGTGCATCTTACATATTGCCAAGCTAATAGCGAAGAGGCTTCAAGGCATCAATCCAACCTTCCCATCTTGCTTCACTCTATTGCACAGTTACAGAAGGCACATGGCAACTAGGAACTTCCCAATGGTGTGTTGAACCTGAGAAAAACACATAAATACATTGCACTAGGTCAAAGAAACTACTTGCCTCCAAACAACAAAAAAGGCCCATGGATTAATTTATATTATTCTCTTTTGTACACCATTGTCTTTACCCTTAATATTACTCCCACTGTCATAGCCCTGGCCACGTAAGTTCTCAACAGATAATGATATTCCTTCAAGCTCTTGTAGAATGCTTTCAGTCATAAAAGCACCAGTTGTCTCTTTGAACGTTACAAACCCCGCAAAATGTTTCTTTATGATCACTTTAGCATTATCTACATCTGCAGATTTTGCCGCATCTACAAAGTGAATGATCATTGTCATCTGCTCAACATGACTCACATCTTGTGTATAGTCCAGAATTACTGAAAAGTATTTTGCAGAATGGGCAACTTCTAAGATTTTCCCTTTAGCAGCATTTTCTAGGAGTTGAATCAGTTTATTCTGCAGCCAAGGGTATGAAGATTAGGCTTGTACAAAGTGGCTAGTATTTGCTTCAGATTCAGATTCGGCCTATTTGGTAGACTGTGATTCAATTCGGTGATTTGAATCTCTGTCCCAAATTGATTAGGCTGAATCTCCAAATCACACAGGTCCCTGCTCTGCCCAGTCACAGCTCCTGGCTCTCTGAAAAAAAAAAAAGCCCCCACTCCTGGCAGGGGGATGATCCCTGCTGCTCCCCACTGTCCCATGCTGCATGGGGGGGGGGAAGGGGGGGGGGGGGCTCTTCCATGAGCCCCCTGAAGCCCTGAGGCTGCTGCAGTAGCTGGTGAGCCCATTTTTTTTTCTTAAAGGCCCTGCTCTGCCCAGTCACAGCTCCTGGCTCTCTGAAAAAAAAAAAAGCCCCCACTCCTGGCAGGGGGATGATCCCTGCTGCTCCCCACTGTCCCATGCTGCATGGGGGGGGGGAAGGGGGGGGGGGGGCTCTTCCATGAGCCCCCTGAAGCCCTGAGGCTGCTGCAGTAGCTGGTGAGCCCATTTTTTTTTCTTAAAGGGCCAGGAGCTTGGGCAGGTGGGGCACCCATGAGAGCAGGCAAGGGTCAGGGGATGCTCAGGGGGCCTGGGGGAGCAGGTAGGGGGTGGGGCCTGGAAGGGGTCCCCTTATGGTCCCCTCCCCCATCCTCCAGTCTCCCCTCTTCCACCCCCTACTTACAAGCATGGAGTCCAGGTCCAGCTCCCTGGTGCAACAAGCAGGGACTGCCTGAAATTCTCTGAATCTTTTCTAAATCAATTCAGAGAGCTTTGAATTGATTTGGACCTTTTAATTGGTCCCCTGATTCGATTCAGATTTGGTGATTTGACCACCGAATTGGGCCAAATCTCCTCCGAATTTAATCAGCACCCGAAGCTTCACACAGCCCTAATGAACATGTGCTTCATGGTCACTTATTTTACGCAGATGCTCCTTCGTGACTGGATCAAACAAAGCCAGGTATTCAATACATTTTAAGAAGTTTCTATTACCAGCACTGTATAATTCTTCATTTGTCCCTTGGAATGCCAGTTTTTGTTCACTGAGAACATTCACTAAAGCAATTAGTCGGTCCAATATTTGCTGCCAGTATTCTTTTTCTTATTTTGTCCTGCGTATAATTTTGGCACCCCCGAAATTTTGGCACTGTAGATGACTGCCTAGTTTGCCTAATGGTTGGACCGACCCTGACCCAAACTGTGAATTTGTGTTACTATGCCTACTGCAGGTGTCATGTTCCATGAGCAATAATTAACATAGCTCCCATTATCACATCCACCTCCACAGCCCAACAGCACAGCAAAGTCCCAGTCCCACTTTTGGTAGGTCTCATAACACCCCCTTTTTACATATAAACCCCCCAGAAGGGGGCGGGGGTGAATGATCATGCTCAGCAGAATGTTATGCCCCCTGAACCTCAAATTCTTCCTTTTGGGGGTTAATGTGGGTGACAGCTATCTTGGTGTCTTCTTAACAGGTACTCCCTGGACCCTTTGTGTGCATTCTGCTTTGAACATTTATCACCTCAAAGGGCTTTAATGAATGGGCTCTCAGCAATAGGCATTGCCCCTTAAGAAAGGCAGGGCAACAGTTTCTGTTCAAACAGCCAAGAAACAGACACACACTGACCTTATAAATTCCAGACAAACACCAACCCACCCACCCACCCACCCACTGCAGCCATGGATGATACTGCAGGTAGGCCCATTGGTTTGACCACTAGGCCTGACTTCTGCAACCCACACATTCTCCACTACCATCTCCCCACCCCTATTCTTGTCCTGCTATCTCATGCATTATTACCTGCTCCTGTACCCATTCACAGTGTGCTAATGCTCCCACCACCCACAGTGGTTATCATTCATCCACCCACTGTGCTCATGCTTTCCCCCTTGCCATCACTGCACTAATTCCACACCCCTCTATACCAGCTGCTGCTTTGGGACCAAGCCCATGACATTGGTAAGTTTCCTGTTTGTGGGGTGCATTGGGATATGGAAATCTTGTAAACCGCTGTTTAGGGTATATTTGTACATCATGGCTAACTGCTGACTTGCAATTCCCCTCCCAGCTGTTCCTTATAGGATGACGTCCAATGCTTTGACCTACACTCCGGCACAAGGCTATGCATCATGATAGTGAATAGGCATTTTTACAATAGGTTGGGGAAATCTCCCTTTTGAAATATGTTGTAATGTGAGTTGAGCAAATACTTGATGGTAAGGGGAAAACATCCGCATCTTTCCTTCACTGCAGCACACACCTTGGTTCCTCAGGAGGCTTGCCATTGCTCTTTAGAAGACAGTTTGCACATTTTTTGGAGGGAGACACAAGTGAAGCATCATGATATCTCATGTTATTTATTGCTGTACAGTTTGGGGATATGGGACTGGTTATTTAGAAGTTTTGTAGATTATCACTTTTTTGTTATTTGTTATTTCCTTTTTTCAAGTAAAGTTTAATTAGTCTTGTCTCTGTGTGTTTTCAATCAGTGTAGTGATTGCTCTATTCATTTTAAATACTTTTCTGGATCAGCCATGGGTATGTGATAAACTGTAGAACTTCCCTTTGACAGGTCAGCCCTACAATGTGGTTTGAAACAACAACATGCCTCTCCCCAGTTTGGCAATCCCCTATTTTTACATGCAGTGCACTCAGCACTGACAGTTTGCACTCATTGGAACACTTGAACCCCCTGAACCCCTGAATTCTGGGTCATTTTGCTAGTGCTGGTCTCATCTCAGGTCAGCCCAAAATTTAACAATAGGTGCCATTATCACATCTAGGTGTGAAAGCCACCCATCAGATCACCACTCCCAGGTTTCCAAAGTTGCCCATCCATCACCATTTATTTTGGGTGCTTGGATAAAACCTCCATGCCCCAGATTGACCCATTCACCCCCCCCCCCCCCCAAAAAAAAATAAGACAGCTTGTCTCTGTTGCTTGGGCAGCATATGAGTCCTGCCTTGCTCCTGGGGTCAGGGTAGCCCACTCTCGCTGTGGCATGCTCTCATCCACCTAACTTTTGGGGCACCCATCAGTCAAGATTTGGGTGCTCCCCCTGAATTCTGATGGGTCTAGCTATCAGGGTTCATCTGGCAATGCCAGTCATTGCCCCTCAAGGACACAGACTATGGTTATCAATGGCACTGCCTTGACTCACAAAGGACAAAACTGGCAAAAATGTCTGCTTAAGACACAGATCACACCTATATAGCTATGAATAACTTTATAAGAGGTTTTAGCATGTATGACACATATAGTGAGCCCAGGGCATAAAGCATCAGGTACTACTGCAGCAGGTCTCTAGATCATCACTACTCACCCAAAAAAACTTAGGCAATGGAGCGGCAAAACTCATGCTCTTTCAGCTTCATGGATCATTCAGATAATTCACAAAGCTGGGACCCCAACTGGGATCATGCTGAAGTTGAGGCCTTGATTGATATTTGGGGTGAAATAAGGTTCTCATGCAACTGGAAAGTAGGTGAAATAAGCCAGTGTGCATGTCCATTACTGAGAAAATGAAGAAACAGCTCTACAATCATGACTAGGAACAGTGCCATAGTAAAATCAAATCCCTAAAATGTGCTTTCCTTTGTGCCAGGGACAATAATTCTTGGTCTGGGGTGACACACATACTGATCTCATTCTATGACAAGCTGGTGACCATCCTTACAAAGGATGCAGAGATGCTTGCCTGTGGTCATTCAGCATGATGGATGTTTCATAGTTTGTAGGGTCGGAAGGGACCTTGACAGTTCATCAAGTCCGAACCCCTGCCATGGCAGGAAAGAGTACTGGGGTCAAACAACCCCAGCAAGGTATTTATCTAGCCTCTTCTTAAAGACCCCCAGGGTAGAAGCCAGCACCACTTCTCTTGGAAGTTGGTTCCAGATCCTAGCCACCCTGACTGTGAAGTAGCACCTCCTGATGTTTAGTCTGAATCTAGCCGCTACCAGCTTGTGACCGCTATTTCTAATCACACCTGGTAGTGCTCGGGGGAACAGGGACTCCTCCAATACCTGCTGGTCCCCTCTGACTAGTTTGTAACAGGTGACTAGATTCCCCCTCAGCCTTCTCTTGTGGAGGCTGAACAGGTTCAGGTCTTTTAGCCTCTCCTCATAGGGCCTGCCCTGCTGCCCCCGATCATGAGAGTGGCCCTCCTCTGAACCCTCTCAATGCTGTCCACATCCCTTCTGAAGTGCGGCACCCAGAACTGGATGCAGTACTCCAGCTGTGGCCTGACCAGTGCCGCATAGAGGGGGAGGATCACCTCCTTGGACCTGCTCAAGATGCATCTGTGGATGCATGACAAGGTACAGTTGGCCTTCCTAACCGCGTCCTCACACTGTCGGCCCATGTTCATTTTGGCATCAATAACGATTCCAAGATTCTTTTCTGCCTCTGCACTGACGAGAAGGGAGTTCCCCAGCCTGTAGGTATGCTGCCGGTTCTTCCTCCCCAGGTGCATCACCTTGCACTTGTCAGAGTTGAAACCCATTCTGTTCTCATCTGCCCACCCCTGTAAACTGTCTAGGTCCAATTGCAGCCTATTCCTCCCTTCTAGCTTGCCCACATCCCCTCACATCTTAGTGTCATCAGCAAATATGAATTGGGTGCTTTTTACCCCCTTGTCCAAGTCACTGATGAAGATGTTGAACAGCGCGGGTCCGAGGACCGTGTCCTGGGGGACCCCACTGACCACATCCCTCCAGGTCAAAAATGACCCGTCCATCACCACTCTCTGGGTGCGGCCCTCCAGCCAGTTAGTGACCCATTTGACTGTATAGGTGTCGACGCCACAGTTCCCTAGTTTTTTAATGAGAATGGGGTGAGAGACAGTGTTGAAGGCCTAACTGAAGTCCTGAAAGACTACGTCCACTGCTACTCCTCTGGGTGTGCTGGAGATGGTTACAGAATCACCACCCCTGCACCAGTATACAGGCTGCCCTGACAACAGGCTGCGCTGTGTGGGTAGCCAGTGCTAAAACTCCATACAATCAGTCCCATTCAATTGAAGAATGTTCTGAGCACCTACAGCAGATGGAGAACCCAGATCAGGAATGGAACTTGAACTTGACTGCAGTATCCCCACAAAATTTCCTCAATATGAGAGAGGAGGAAGAGGAGGAGGAGGACTCGTCAGACTCCATCACTAACCTGACACAGGAAGGTTTAAGCTAGCAAGACAGATCAGTGTGTTCTGTGCAGGAGGTGCCCCAAGAAATGTGACCTGTTACTTGTAAGTAATAGGTGAAAGGAAAATTAGGAGGGAACAAGCTAAAAATCTTTCCTTGCATCATAGTGTGGCAGTGAGGCAGGGAGTGACTGTAAGGGTGAACTATGTCTGCTCCTGGCTCTCAGTCTCACATGAAATGGTTGGGCGGGGGGAGCATTCATAGCTAACACTTACGGAGTCTGGTTTTTCTTTTACCTTGCAAGCTACCCCTACCACTGTGGGTATGGCATGGATAGCCATTACTTGGACACCGGCACACACCAGAACTGAGCAACAGAGTGAGTACTGCTACTGCCAGCAATGGTCAAGAGAGGACATGATGGAGCTATTGGTGATTTCATGCCAAAAATTGATCTATGAGCACTGATCACTTGGATGACAACATGTGCCCGGTCTTTGGTAGGCTGGAACAGAAGGAGCTCTTATTAGTATATAGAGAATGCAAGTAACTTAGTGCAGGTAGCGCAGGTAGACATACAGGGGAAATGAGAGATGATGGGTCTTTAGCAGTTCTTATTAGTATATAGTGAATGCTAGTATCTTATATATAGAGAAGCAAGTATCTTGCATAGGAAAGCAAAATAAAACTTCTGACAATGGGTTAAGTGGGCCTCTGTGGGATAGGAGGCAATGCTGTCTCACCTGTTATCAGCCTGGGTTATGAGCTCTGTGTAGCTTTGCTTCTCTGATGTCTCATCCATAGGAAGATGCTGATTGAGCTCATGGCACAGGGTGCAAGGGGAGAGGGTGGTCCTGGTCTTGGGCAATTAATGAGTATGTCTTTTTAGCTGTTAGTAACTCTTTTCTTATGGTTCATTTAACTGCCACTGAAATAAACTATAAGAATAAATGTGCAATTTTGGGCTTTTCTGGCTAATTTATGAAAAGGGAACATGTACAGTTGCCTAGTTATCCCTGAGTCCTGCCCCCCTCCCCCATCCCCTGTTAGCACCTCAATGCATGGAGGCATGCAGCAGGAAAACAGTACAAGCATTTGTTTATTGAGCATCCCCTAGCTGCTTGGCTGTGCTTTCAATGCCCCCATCAAACCCCCAGAAAGGTGTCAATGCCTGAAGTTATCTTGTCCTCAGTGGCAGGGGGCAGATACATGTACATCTGAGACAGATATGATTCCAGGCATCTAGTGAGATTTTCGGGAATCCCAGGCTTGCCACCCACACCATCATAGCTCAGTGTTCCCATCCACAACTGCAGGTGTGCCAGGGGCACCAGCATGATGAACAGGAGGAGGGCATAGTCACTGGGG
>NW_005843358.1:89199-109977 GCF_000455745.1 Alligator sinensis | reverse complement strand
CCTGCTGAAACAAATTATTGTGTGAACCAACTGGGGTACACACTGCAGGAGGATGCTCAGGGTGCATAGGTTGTATGAAGGATTGCTGTCTTGCTGATGCCTATCTGGAGAGGGCACCTGCAGTGAGAGAGAGGGGGTGGTCAGCCCCTCACTCCAGTTGTCCAGTGGTAGCCCCCCCGACCCCAGCCAGGAAAGCATGGGATTTTGAGTGCCTGCACATTAGCTCTGGATTGGTCACCCTGTAAAAAGACAGAGAATGTGAAAGCCAGGAAGTCAGGTTTTCAGCGGCCAAAGTGTGTTCACAGACACCCTAAATGAATGAGAGGGAGGATGGTCCCGCAGTTGCCCAAACACCTTAGCATCCCTTTAAGCTTACCTTCCTTCTTGGCCACCTTCCTCGAACGGCTTTGCACCAGTCTGAGGCTGGGAACAGCTGCAGTTCCTGTTATGGAGCATCCTATCGGTGCAACATTGCAAATGTGCACAAAAGCCCTCTGTGTATTTCCTGTTCATGGTCACATCATACTCTTCCCTGCTTGGTGCAGAGGACTGGACCCTATGATCTTCCAAGGTCCCTTCTGGCCTTACAATCTATGAATCTATGTGGGGGAGAGGCAGCAGGGCCTTGGAGCACTGCTATGTCATGGGTGCCTGGCAGTACTCACAGCTTCAACTGGTTGGGCCACACAATGAGGAATGGTGACATTATCTAGACTAAGCTTCAGTGAGACTTAAGTATAATTGAGTCTCGTTTACTGGCCAAATGCTGCTATCAATGACTGAACACAGTTTGATATTTTTCCCTAGACAGTATTCACTGAAAAGTGTAATTCAATGCCCATACATTCAAACTACATACCCAAAGCCCCTTTCCCCCACAAACCACACAAATACATATCTACTCCTATCTAATGAATGACTGCACAGTTGAAGTTATGAGTATGTGAAATAAAAAGGTCAACTTTCTTTACATTAAACAGTAAGATTAACTGAAAATAGAATAAGAATTCAATTAAATAGAAGTCATTGTTCTTAACTGAGAATACTACTGTGAAGCTATTTATCACTGCTAATAAAAGGTGGCTAAAAGAGAAAATAAAAACTTGAGCTTAGAAACTGCTAAATTAAATATTAGAAACAGCAAGTTAGTCACTACTCAGAGCTCAACTTTGATCTCTCCATTGAGAGTGGATGAATGTGTGAGACCTGTGGTATGGGGCTGGCATGAGAAGCTGCAGGGGAGGCAGATGGCTCCATTCTGAGGACTGTCAGGACGAGGATGGTGATCAAGACCCCAGCAAGCAGCTGATGATCATCGTGATTTTGAATATGTCTCCTTGCAGCTGTGTGGCTGCTCTTGTGAATTACCCTGGTAACACTGACCACCACTGAACCTGTCTGATCAGTTCTTTGATCCAGTTGCAGCATTCATTAAGGCTTCTCACCATCCAATATGTTCTTGCATTGGCTGCCTTGTTTGTCCACCTAATGGTTCTGGTGGGGAAGGGGGGGAGGGAGGGTTGCAAGCTGAACTGCAAATGAACAGAAGGAAAACAATTCTACAACACATTCTGTAAAATGACAAATTTTTAGTGTGGTGTGTGATGTGCAAGTGATGCACTTAGCGAATTCTGAGGTCAGTATGCAGAGGTTTTACTATGAGGGACCAAGACTCATTCACCGATCAAGGGGAAGGGACTGGTACCTGATTGTCTGTTTGGAATTTGGCCACATAATCATAAGCAGGCTAGTTAAACCCCCACCCACTACCCCACACCCTCAAAGCTCACAGACAACTGTAGCAGGCAGTTTAGAGATCATTGGCCAGGGCTTCCTCGTGCCTTGTGTGGAGGTTCCTGGTCTCTCCTCCTGTTGTTCAGAACTGGTATGTGATGTGTCCCTGCATGCTTTGCTGCACTCTGAACCTGAGTCACTGACAGCAGCACAAGTGTGGCCAGATTGCTGGGAGCACTGGAACTGGCCACAGGAGAGGATGCCCCGGTGGTCTGAGCAGGTTGTGTTCTGCATCGATCTGGTATTTCCATGAGTGGATGAAGATACTGATAATGAAGCATATGATGAACAGGAGCATCTGCTTTGGAAACATCCCTATGGAACTCTGTGCAAAGCACCTTTACCTTGACACAGAAGTGTCCTGTGCTCCTGTTGTGACCATGCTCTGCCATTCTGCTAGCAACATAGATGTAAATGCACCAGTTGGCTCTTGGGCTGATTATAAATTGATGTAAGACCTCAGGGTGTGCTATAACATGAATGAGACTCTACACTTCAGGGAAGGTCCATGCAAACATAGACCTACACAGTGGTGCTCACTCACTTCTTGCACATTCCTCAGCCATTTTGGGTCAGTGGGTATACCCTCAAGAGAGCAGTGGTGGCAACTTATAGATCTTGAGGTGATGTCTCCACAGAAAGTTCAACCCCCACTCCCACTTACCCTGCTCTCGATGTGAAGGTAGAAGACAACACATGTTGCACATTTTTGGCACCAAACCCAGGTGTGCAGTGGAGTCATTTCAGGGGCAGTCTGGCTTGAGTGGGTGAGGAAACAGTGATAGGAACAGCAAGGTCATGCAGTGACAGGAGGACCCAAAGAGGCAGACTTTGACTGGGGGCAAAACTTACACTTTGGAGTACATGAAGGAGCCCAGATTTCCCTGCATGGTAGCAATTCCTGGTCACTGTGCTCACACCATTTTTCAGCAATAAGTGACCTGTTTTCAAAACATGGAGTGCAAGCTAGGGAGACCTCAGGAATGGGGGATAGATACCTGGGCAGTGTCAAGGGGAGCTATTTTTATGGCTTGCTTCATCTGCAGGTAACTCTAGAATTGGGGGGACCCTGGGGACCCTTTAAGTTGGACACTGAGTAAGAATGGCTAATGATGAGAGAACCCCATTTCTCAGCAATGAGGGACACACTGGCAAGCCCTGTCTGGGTCATGGTCAGCAGAAAGGAGGAGGAGAAAATACAAGGGATTCATAGGTCAGGAAGTGTCAGGAGGACCCAGAGAGGAAGGCTTTGACTGTGGGGAAATTTGCACTTTGGGATACACAACGGAGCCCCAATTTCCCTGCTGGGTAGTTATTTCTGGTCACTGTGCACACAGCACTTTTCAGCAATGAGTGGTCTGCTTTCAAAAAAGGGGGTACAGGCTAGGAAGATGTCCCTAGGGAAACTTGCAAGACCAGACATGGGGTACTGAAAGTATCTGGGTATGGTGCCAGAATGTGGTGTTGACCAGGGTCATTCTTGGGCAAAGCTGGGTCAAGATGGTCCTGGCCAGGAGAGATGAGGAGACAGTTAGGATGGGTAGGTTGGCTAGATGCAAGGGATGGCTAGGTTGGGCTGTGTCAAGGGGAAGACATGTACTACTGAGTGCAACAAATTTTAGCACTAATAAGAGACATGATTCTAAAAAGAGGGTGCTGGGAGGGAGAGGCTAAACAATTGAGAGGGTGCCTAGTCTGGCTCTGTGTGGGTCCCATATGAAAATATGGGTTGCCAGCATGGAATCTGAGTCACAAAGTACCCGGTGGACCATGAGGTTGGGTTCAGGTGAATAAATGTTTTGCTGAGCACAACAAATGTATTAGCAGCGAGGCAGCTGCATGTAAAAAGAGGGTGAGGGGAGGGAAGGAAGGAGAAGTCTCCAGCACCTGTGGTTGTGATAATGGTACCTATATAGACATGGGAAGTGAGAACCTCTCTGGCATCCAAATAAACCAAGACCTGCTAAGAGCTGCTGCCCCATCTGTTCTTCCATGGGGACCGCCATAACTGGAGAGCTGTGGTTCACTAATTGTTCTTGAGGTTCCCTGCCCTCAAGGAAAGTTCAACAACCTTCAACACTTTGGTGTTGAAGGAAAGTTCAACACCTCCCTCCTCCCCCAAAGATCTCTCCCTGTGTAGTGCTTGGGCAAAGTTGGAAGACTAGACATGCTCTGAAAATATATCAGTTTTGTGTACCAGATCAAAGTGTTCACAAGGGTCATTTTGGGGCATAGGTGGGGCAAGCATGGAGGTCTGGAGGGCTGTGCATAAACTTGATCCAAATTAAGGTCCATGAGTGTCAGGCTAAACATGCCAGGCTAAATGCTGTGTCTTTCTCTCAACTGCCCTCCTGATGTGCATTGCTTGACTGCAGATGCATCCACACAGACCCCTGCTGATGGATGGTTAGTGGCACCAAGTGCATAGATATTTTGACAGAAGGAAGGCTTGAGGATGTATAGCTGGGGAAATCTTCTGTAAGGGGAGGGAAAACAAAACTATAATCTCCTCTCTCTCTTCCCGCAGAATAGTTGTCACATCAGAAAAAGGGGTCCAGAAGAGATATTACTTTGGATTATAATTTAACAAGAAAGTAAATTATTATTCTTTTACATTTATGTGTGTCTACAGTCAATGCACACATTGGCAAATGCCTTCTGGCTGGCTGCTGTTAGGGATGTGTGGTTGTCTCTTGAGCATGTTGGGGAAATAGTTTGTGTGTGCTGTATGGTGGGGGGCGGGGAGCAGAGGGAGGGTTCATGAAGGCCGTCCCATGGCGTACAGCATGGAATTTTAATATTAGGGTGTGAAGTACAGCTCAGGCTGTGGTAATGGCAATGCTTAAAAAATTTGGGGAGTGTACAAAGTAAGACAGTAATTTACCAAGCCTTAGTTCATGGTTCAGGCGTGGGGGAATTTTTAATCTTGAGATATGACTGGGTGAGATCAGGAAACAGTGAGAGGGACGCTTAAGTCTAAAAGTGTCAGGAAGACCAACACGGGTCAGCAGCATCGAACTGGACACCAGCGGTATCTAGCAGACCCCTATGTCAGGGACTGTTTTCAAATCTGTATCACTGAGCAAAGCCCATTTACCAGCAATGAGGGAAATGGCTGCATAAAAGTGGTGCTGTGTGGTAGTTTAGATCAGGAAACATTGAGGGGAAGAACAGGGTCTGTCAGTGTCAGGAGCAATGATTAAGACATGGGCTCAACAGCATCAAACTGGACAACAGCAGTACACAGTGGACAGTTTTGTAAATGTGTTTTGGTAAGCGATGCCAATTGTTTTCCTGCAAAAGGCTTTCCCATTAAAAAATGGGGGGCTTATGCTCAAGGGTGCCTAGCATAGCTCAAGCTGCCCAGTCTTTGAGACACAAAGACACATTGTAGCTGTGAGTAAATTTCAAGTCTACTGACAGAAACAGGTTGCAGTACAAAAATATCTTTTAATTAAATTAATTAACTTATTAAGGAGCAAGTAATGATTCGTAGGCATAACATTGATCCATGATGGGCTCCTGTGTCGGGCTCTGCAGCAACACCTGCTGTGAAAAAAAAATTTAAGCTTCACCTGGTGGCCAAGGGCCATCAGAACATGTGAAGTAGTGAATTTATCTGTATGCGACATGTACGTATGATGGAATTGTCACAATAAAACTAAGATTCCCAGACCTATTTGCCACAATCAAACTAAAATACATCAGAGGTGGCCTAAGTTGCCATGCTCAAACAAAACATGCACGTGTACGTGATTTTTCATCACTCTTTGTCACGTGTACATGGTCAAATCATAATGTGTACAAGTGCCCAAAATTAATAGAGATGCTAACAGAATTTTGACTAACCACATCAATTAATAATACACTTCCTAGACCCGTATGAGATAGTTCAGGTCTTAACTGCCTCCCTCTCAATAATTTCGATGCCCTGACCCCCAAAGTAATTATGTACCAACCCTGGCTCATTAATACATCAACTCAGTATACCTGGTCCCAAGCCATTCATTTTCTATTTCCTTCAACTGCCAAAAAAGCCTCAGAGCCCTGCCTCATCTCAGCTCTGCATCATGCCATACCCACATATTTGTGGCCCTGCAACTTTGGAGGTTCCTCTGGAAAGTTACTACATGGTCTCTTTAGTTCATCCAGGCAGGCAGAGATAGGAAAGGATACAGGAAGGAGAAGAAGAAAAAAAGGAGGGGGAAAGGAAAAGCACTCTGTGCTGCTAAGCCTATACTGCTCTTGAGTTTTCTTTACCCTTTTGTTAGCTGGGATCAATACTCCTATTGTCTCCCAAAAGTCTTTATGGCTCTTAGAGGATGGAGGAGGAAAGAGATTAGCTGGAGGTATAGGAGAGTGGGTGGAGGAGGAAATAGCTTGACTGCTACATCTGCTTGATGTCTTTTACCAAGACGTGGGAAAGACTGCCAATCTGAGCAAATTTTCTCTGTAGACTGACAGGTTTTCTTGGCTGACTATTTGAAGGTCTTGTAAACCATTATTTAAATTTGAGAAACCAAGGACTTTATGTTTCCCTTACCAAAGTTGCAAAGCTAAATGACATAATTTAGATATAATTCTATTCACAAAAGTTTACATAAGGCTATCATTAATAGATTTATAAATAAGGTAATAAAATTGAAGTTAGTGGTAGAGAATGCAGCCGTGCAAAAACAGCAACAGAAAGAGATGACGCTATCTGTTTCTCTTCGCTTATCTCTGTATCTGCACTAAGAATAACAGCTCTTTTTTTTTTCAGGTTCTGACTGCAAAAAAATCTCCTGAGGTATTAATCAACTGATGAGCTGCTGCTTTTTCCTGCTAGCCTGATGGGCAGAAACCATAAATACAGTGCCAGACATATGTTAATGATATGAGCTAAAGATGGAATTGGCTCAGCCAACCCTAATTAATAGGTATTTAGAATAAAACAAGGTTATGGTTCTGATTTACTTAACACATTCATTACATTACAAATTGCATTTCAGAAAGCAGAAAAAAGCATTGACTCAACCCTCATAACTAATCATATCTCATTTTTTAATACAGGGAGATACACGTAATGTGAGGTGTTAGTTCCACACTCTTCATTAATATCAATGCATTACATTCTGCCCTGCCCCTGCTCCCATTAAAGTTAAATTTTGCCATTGACTGAAATGAGAACAAAGTTAGGCCATTACCTGGTGGTGATTTGGAAACATATACCTTAAAGTCTAAGGTGCTGTTTAGACAGCATGGGTGGTATTCTGTTTTTCTTTGGTCATCTAAGTGGCATTTTTGGCACTATCCAGCAGGTAGAGAGTCTTTTTTTTTCTCTACATATAAACCTTTCTACATAGGTAACAATGTATGCATGCTCATAAATGGAAACAAAATGGAGGAAGAGGCCATCTTATGCTCTGCCCCAATAGCTCATTACTCACCTAGAAAGGTAGTGACTCAAGCTCTAGATCCACTGACCCAGAGAGGGTTTAAACATACATGTAGGGGTGAGGGGGGTAGGTGCATCCTGCTCCTAGGCTCTCTCCCCCATCCCCAGCCCCACCAGTGTGGGCAGACCATAAAGCTGGAGCCAAATCAGGTAAGAATCCCTACCTCCCCTTCATGTTCAGAGCCATGTCCTGTTCCCTCCCCTTCCCTCCATCACCTGCCTGCTGCTACTGCTTTCCCTGCTGTTCCTTGCTCTAGCCAGGCTATGACAGGGCTGAGATCAATTGGGACAGTGACAGTGGTAGCAGTATAGATGGGTAAGAGTGCATTCCCCTATCCTGCCCAGTCCCTCCAGAAGCATGCAGTGGAAGGGGGAACCCCTTCACTGTTTTCAGCTAAGCCCAGCCCCGTGCAGTCTGGCTGGAGTAGGCCAAAATGGCTTTGAAGCTTCCCCAGCCCCAACCCTCCAGGAAAAATAGTGGCGGAGGGCGGGAGGGGACAATCTACCTCTGAGCATGGAGGAAGATTCTTACATGATTTGGGGACTTTAAACCTCCCCCGAGCTCTGGGGTCTCCCAGGGTGTGATTTAATCTGAAAGTAGGTTGTTATCGTGCCACTACATCCCATTTGGATCTGCCCCTGTCTAATCTTTTGGTCTGCTACACATGACCCTCAAAACTACCATGTTATAGTTAAGCCATAAGTCAGAGCTGTCCATGGTGTTCCTTCTGAAGTGGAGCCACTGCTCCTTGCGTTTAATAGTTTTGGGGAAAAAAAGGATGGAGGACAGTGCAGACATTTCTGCCTCATTGGCAGTAAGAGTCCAAGCTAGAATCACGATTCACCCTTTCCACCCTCCACTTTCACAGCAACAGACATCCCAATGAGTCACAGAAGCTTTGGCTTCTTGTTTTTCTCCTGACTCCACCAAGCTCTCTTTAACCTACGCCTGACCTGTGGTGCAGTCATTAGAGTACTATGTGAGGAAATCAGAGAGTTGCAAACTTATACTCCATTTAACAAGGGAAGCATAGAGCTCCACTCTGAGTTTCCCAGGTCAGAGTCCTAACTATTCAGCTGTTGAGGCTAAATCATAGGAGGGCCTGTCTCCACTAATACTTGTTAGTTATGGTTTAGGGCTGCCTGGATGTTCAGCCCTAGACTTGAATATGCATCTACAAGGGGTCCACAAATGGTCCACAAAATGCATAAATGTTTGGCCAATGTACTTCATAATGTGTTTAACTAGCACATATGGTGCGTATGTCCATTTACAAGTCCACAGTGGCAGGAAATAGAATCTATAACAACATGCAAGGCCCCAAAATAGCACTTTAATGACAACACAACTGCCACTTTAGTGACCAAAGGAAATGGACTTCCATTTCATCTTTTACTTACCTAGCTGTGTACATTAACAGTTTGAGGGTCTATCTTTACTGCAGACCTTATGCCAGGCAGCAGGTCTAAAATATGCCACACTCTTTGTAGCTATGCTTTTAGTGTATCACATAAGAGGTGACTTAACTCCATTGATAAATTGTCATGGTCAGCACTACCAAGTACAGTGATACTACAGATATGCCAAGTGCTTTGAATACATCAATATGAAGATTATGTTTTTTATGAATTATTTTTTATGGTGTTGCATATTAGGGTGTCACACTGGAAGGCATGGTGTTAGTTTTACATGATGAAATCAGATGTATAAGTTGTAAGTCTGGTTCTGGATTTGTGTTGAAGTGAGCATCTAATTAAGTCAGCTATGGATAGGTACCTTCTCATCTGGCTTAAAAAACAAAGGTTACATGGTGCATTGCCAGCCACATCACTCCCTGCTGGAAGGTCAAGTTATGAACCAGGGGCTCCTGAAGAAGCAGCTCTATAGAATGCAGGTGCATACCCTAGGTTCTCAGTTGGAGGTAGACATGCCAGGCCCAGGCGAAGCTGCAGTGGAAGTTGCTGGCCACTAACCTAGACAATTTTTCTCAACCTATACATTTCATATTCAATTACTGGAGGACATGCAGTTATAGCTCTTCCTTTAATGGCTCTCATAGCTTTTTGAGTGAACATTTTTTATGTGATGCTAATGTGCAGTAGACTAATTCTATTGCGCATCAGCATATTAGCACAGCTTTCACAGTGACACAGTAATGCATAGTAGAATTAGTTTATTGCACTTCTAGCATCTCATATAGATGTGCCCAGTTTGTTCTAGTGTTTAATTGCCCTCATACATAGAATCATTTTCTTCATACCCAACTACATCTTCCTTGTAATTTAAAACCATTAAATTTGTCTTGTTCCCTGTGCAGCCAGAGAACAATCTATTATCACTCCCTTTATAAAAACTCTTTATATAGTTGAAGGATTCTAATCAAATACCCCTCAGTTTTCCCTTTCCCATGCTAGATAATCTTAGTTCTTTTAACCTTTCCTCTTTTCCTTTTTAGACCTCTACTCATTTATGTTCCTGTCTTCTGGACTCTTCAATTTATTCACATCTTTCCTGAATGTGGTGGTTAAAAGTGTACCCAGTATTTCAGGTGAGGCCTTATCAATGCTACGCAGGGTGGAAGAACAACTTCCTTTGCTTTGCATACCATATTCATCTTAATACGTCCAAAAGTACTATTATTTATTTATTTTTGGAAATGGTAGCACACAATTGTCTTGTATTCAGCTTGAGTTCTACTATAACCCCAAGGTTCTTTTCTGCAATACTACAGCCTAGTTGGATGTTCCCTGGTTTTTATTGTGCATGCAATAGATCTGAGTCCAATATTTTGCACTTCTCCATACTGAATTTCATTTGATACATTTTACACTATTTCCTAGTTTTTTAAGGTCATTCTGAAACCCAATCCTATCCTCCAAGATGCTTGTTACCCCAGCAATATAAAAAGCATTTTTGTTTTCACCCTGGGCATTGGCAGTGACTAGGGCAGTGGCAGCAGTCTCACCCATAGCCAGCAATGGTGGTAGCTACCATTCTTGTGCCCTCTTTGAAGCAACACCTGGGGCTGATGCCCTATTCACCACCTCTAGTTATGCTACTGTGCTACCCAACCCACGTTTTATGTCATCTGTAAATTTACCAGATGTGCACTGAATCCTATCCTTTAAGTCATCATCAGTGAGGATACTGAACACTACTAGGCCTAGGACAGACTCATGGAGAACCTCATTTTATACTTTTCCCAATTAGAGATTGATTTATTAATGATTCCTCTTTGACTACAATGATTCACAGTTATGTACCCACCTTATACAAGTTTCAAGTGGACTATATTTACTTTGCTTGCCACTTGGACATGTATTTCCCATTTGTATTCTCTTATATGTTAAGCAAGCTTTAGAAAACATTACTAATTTAACTTCCTTTTTAATCATGATACTGTATAAAGAAATCTGAACTGCTTTTATTTGGGCAAATCTCCCCATTTATTTGAAGAAAACTAAGGGGTTCAATAAACTAAGGATTTCAAGTAAGTGGCAGCAGAATGGCCACCTACATGAAAGATTTGTGTTCTGTGCTTGAAAGGCTTGAAGTATCATTGATTTGATATGCTAGTGGGCATGTCTACATGTGCAATTAATTCTATAAAAGCTTACTGCGCAGTAAAATACTTTGGGGCATGCCTGCATTGTTGAGACAGCTCAGCCTCTTGATGCTTGACAGGACTCAAATGCCCCATTAGGCCCACAAGGTCTAGTTTTGGCATAAGTGCATCTACAGGGTTAAGCCTCTGGCTTCTTTACTTTTCATTCCATCCAGGAAGAGCACACACCAACTGCTGAAACTTCCTTAGCCTGACGAAGGGTTTTTGAACCCGCAAGCTTGCTTAATAACTATTCTCCAGCTATTTGGGTTGGTCTAATAAAAGATATCAGATTCACCCAAGGAACCTTGTCTGCCTATGTCCTTAGACCAACACGGCTACAACCTACACCCCTGTTTACAGAGTTAACACACTTGTGGACAAGCTATACCATTATGTAACTCATTTTCTTTCACAAAGAGTTTGAGAAAATGGCTTATTAGCACACACTCTACCTGTATCTGAAGCAGGCTGGTCCCTAGTACAAGGAGGTGAGGATAGACAGATAAGACGAAGGCACAAAACGGTATGTTTATAAGAACTAGAAACCAGTTGATGAAAACAAAAACTTACCCACTTGGTGGCTACATGACTAAAGGACTATAAATATCACCAGGGCTGATTAGATATATGTAATTGAAGTGTTTCCTTGCTTGCTAAAACTATATCTATATGCATATCAGTAGCTGATATTCTGTAATGCTCAATAAGCTGATTTATTAAGAAACTAAAAGGACTCTTGTTTGGAGAAATTAAAAAGATTCTCATTTGGAGAACGCTTAAAGTATATTTTAAAGACAATATTGATCCTGCTTGCTTGCTTTCCATTTGGGAGAAGAACTAGTTTCTCCCTGGTTCTTAAGGCAAGCTGACAGCATGTGCAGTGTGTGGCACCACAAACAGGCCTGCTATACCGCATACCACACACCACACATATGTGCTTGTCTGGACATGCCAAGATGTGTACACATTTCAGTTCATATCACATCACATTTGCTGTGAAGCATGATTGTAGAAACTAAGTGCATGGAATTGAATACAAAAATATTAAACAATTTGTATATTTTCTATGGAACCTGATTTTATTCCTAGTCAACAACCTGGAAGTAATGAGATACAGATATACTCAATTGATTAAAATGATCATGGATACTAAGTGATGTATGGACATTAAATTGTTCATTTCATCTTACTTCCAGGTATAGCCAGGTACAAGTAAGAGAAAGAGCTAGAGAACTGTTATATTTTTAGGATGCGCTGTTTTCCATTACTGTCACCTTGTACCATTGTAATTTATCACTGTTAATGTAGTTTGCCACTGGTGGTGGGAAATACTTTTCTGGATGACACTACTTGATTTATCTGAGAAGGACAAACTCTAGTATATGAGACTGTGTAGTATCTACACTGTGCATTATCTGTATACTTTGATTTATGCCTGTTTGTGGCAGATGAAAGAGGGTCTAAGATTTAAGTTAATATTCTATTTCTCAAAATTCTGTTTATGATATTGTAGACGCTGTCCGTGTGTGTTAACTGTGATACTGCCTAACTACATGAGGTATCATACAGGAGGAGGGACCTAAACTCAGAAAATTAATTCAGCGACACATTCCAACATATCCATTCTTCAAATAATAACAAAATGTTGAAATTATGAAATTCCCCCCACAAAAAGAAAAAAATCTGGATGTTTTCTCCAGGTTAATATTATGTTTCATTTTCAGCTCTTTGAAATATCATTTGTAGGTTTTATTTTACATGTTCACGCCACACATATCTAAAGGCCTTGTTACATGTTACACTGTGAGCTGCACAAGTATTGAGCAGTGTTAGTGCTAGCTTGGGTTTGGAGCAGACACATGTTCATGACAGTAGAGGCCTGAAGGACTGAAAGGTAAGAATTCCCTCTGGGCTTCCCCTTTCTTTTCGGAGCTCCCCCCACACTGAATCTCCTGCACACCTATGGCTGCTCATGCTGTCTGTCACAAGGGAGCAGGTAGGGAAGGGTTAACCTGCCTGCCTTGCTCCCTGCCTCCACTACTGCTGCTGGGTTGCTGCTCTTCTCAGGCCTGAGCCCACCCTAGAGAGTAGCAAAGGTAGTGGTATCACCTGGGCAGGCAGGTTAACCCTTCCCTGCCCCCCCCCCCCAAAAAGTGCAGGCAGTCACAATAAAGTAGAGGTGGGGTGGGAGTAGAGATGTGAAGGCCTATAAAAACACCAGAAAAGTCTGGGGAACAAAACCGTTTTCCCCCATTTTTTTCTGAGGACTGTTTTTGGGGTTTTTTTGGAAAAATTGAAAAAATTGAAAAAAATTGGAAAAATTAAAAAAAACCTCTATGAAATATTTTCTTTTACAATGATGAATAAAATGTTTAAGACAAGGTGTTCATATACTGCTACCCTTTACTCCCCCAAAATGTTTTCCAATAGCTGTAATAGGAAGACTTTTATGTAAGACTATTTACAGTATCAGATCATTACAGTCCCTGTACACCAAGGACAAGCAATACAATACAACTCTCAAATGCAAGAGCAAGATGCATTTTTGCCCCCAGGGAGCACTGCCATTTTCACAAGAGAAGGAAGAAGGATTCAGTTCCTTCTTTGCTTGTGGACTTCCTCTATTGTTGACTTTTGATCTAGAGGTTGGTGGATCTGCTCCTGTCCTCCTGACTAGGCCTCAAAGGACTGGGAGTGGACACTGGCAGCAACATCCATTCATTCCTGTAGAGATAAGAAACAAGGAGCTTATTACCCTGCTTGCTCAAAAGCCTCAGGAAAGGAGACAGAGCAAGTCTAAAGGTTTTGGAGTTGGAAGGAACCTGCCTCCTCCTGGCCCAAGCAGCACAAAGGAGCTGAAAGGAAGTATACTTCTTTATTGAAAGGTAAGAGTTTAAATTTCTCTGAATTCAGTATATTAGACTATATTTTAGCTGCATTAGTATATTTTCATAACCTATGTAATTCATAATTGAATTCCTACTAATCTGATGTTTTGTGATAAATCACCCAACTTTAGCAGTGATGTGAGGCCTGCAGGGCAGAGAAGTTGTTCACAGTTAACTCTAAGTAGGCCTCTCCTCCATCCATTACTACATTTTTATGTGTTGAAGCTTACTGTTTATTTATATAAGCTAGCCACTTGATTACATTTGTCTTTCATTCAGCAAAATGGTATGACCAACTTCTAGCATATGGAAGCATTTCCATACTGCAAGTTAGTCTTAGAAAAAAATGTGATTTGCAAATACTGTCAAATGAAATATGCATTTTCAAATGCTACTAGGATGACCAAATACATCCTTGTGTATAAGAAGTGTCCTGCAAACATTAAAAAATCCTTCATGGATGTAAGTGAGGAGGAGGTAGAGCATGATGATGAAAGCACAAGTAGCTCTTTCCAGTGTTCTTGATCCAGAAGTCCTACTGCTGCCGCTGCTTCTTCTATAACATCAGCATCACAAAGGGTTGCCCAATCAACATCCTCAAGTAACCAAATATTGCAACCAACTGTATAAAAAAGACTCTGAATAGCTTTATATGTAGACAAAATGATACCTGAAGATCAGGAAAAAATTGACCAAACTCTTGCAGGAGCAATATATTTTTCTGGGATGCCATTGACAATAACTGACAATGCATACTGGAGGAAGCTTTTAAATTACTAAGACCATCATACCATTTGCTCAGCTAACATTCTTTGAGCAAGCCTCTTTTACAGTCAGAATATGAATGTGTAATGCAATCTATGCAAGGAAAAAACAGCGAAGCACTGTGTCTTGCAGTACTTACAGATGGATGGATAAATGTACGGGGAGAAGGAATCATAAACTTTGTGATAACACCTCAACTATTTTTTTACAGAAGCATTGAAACGGGAGAGAAAAGGCATACTACAGAGTATATCAGTAGTAAAATATGTGAAGTCTTACAGACAATTGGTAGTGGTAAAGTATTTGCTTTGCTGACTGACAATGCAAGTAATGTAAACGCATTATGGGAGATCATAATGGATCGATATTCACCTATTACTGCAATAAGATGTGCATCCCATGGGCTAAACTTGCTTCTTAATGACATCATGAAGTTGGATACTCTGCAAAAGATCTATAGAAGAGCAAAATAAGTGATAAAACACGTAAAAGCTACTCATATTGTAGCTGTAGTGTTTAAGAAGAAGCAGGAAGAAAAGAATGCAAAGAATAAAATAGTGACACTCAAACTTTGTAGTAAAACTAGATGGGGTGGAGTGGTGATCTCATTTGAATGTTTACTAAAAAACAAAGAAGCTCTTCAAGAAATAGTAGCAATTGAGGATCTTAAAGTACCCAGAAGTGCAAGGAGCACTGTACTTGATGAGGGTGTGCTCTGGGTTCAGCTGCAGAACTGCCTGAAGCAATCACTGCATCTGAATCACTGCAAGTACTGCATCTGAATCAGACAGTTCACTTTTCTCAGATATTCCTTACTAAATGGCCCAGATAAAATCAACTGTTTTTGAGAAGCTAAGTGTATCTCCGCTTACAAGTACAGAAGAAAGAAAAGTGAAAGACCTTATTAACAGACAGGAAGAATTTTGTTGCCAATCAATTCATGCTGCTGCAAATCTGTTGGATGCAAGATTCAAAGGTAGAAATGCTAGTGATGATAGTAGCACTGCTACTGCATTTGACTGGATTACAAAACGAGCAACACACATAGGACTTGATGTTGGAAAGGTACTTTCAAATGTTGCAGAATACAGAACATCTTCAGGTATTTGGTCCAGGAAGGCAGTCTAGGACTCTGCCAAGCATATCCCTCCTGCAGCATGGTGGAAGGTCTTTCCATGACACAGCCTCTGACTCCTCTTGCTTCTCACCTGCTTCAGATTCCTCCATCTTCTGTAGCATGTGAAAGAAACTGGTCTATGTTTGGAAATACTCACACCAAATCAAGAAATAAACTAACGTGTGAAAGAGTAGAGGAGCTTGTTTCAATCCAGGCAAACCTGAAGTTTTCAGAAGTCCATGAAGATGATAAAAAAATGAAGCAGAAACTGTTGATAGTGATAGCTCAGAAAATGAGACTGATTAGACAAAGTTTCATGTAGCAAAAATTGTATTCAGTGAGTCTTGGGGGTTTTTTTCCCCTTTTTTCTCAGCTCTTTTTCTAAAAATGAGTGCTTTCTGTATCTGCTTGACACTGTGGAGGAAACTAAGTCCAGAATACATAATAACATTCTTTGTTTTACCATAATGTTCATGGTTTCTTCTATTTTCAACTTTAATTTTTGCCTGCTTTTCATAAACTGGGAAAAACTCAGAGATGCTAGTTTCCTTAGAGTTCAGCAGCTTATAGCTCCATTTGTAACAAAAATTTAAAAAAAATTAAAGTAAATTAAATTAGTACATTTGTAATTGTCTGAATATACTATACTTTTAAATGTAATAAATATACCAAACATGATCATTTTATGAGCAAACCAAGTTATACATAATACATTTTATGTTCTTAAAGTAGTAAAGTGAATTTAGATCTGTAAATGGGTGCTAAGAAAAAAAAGTATTTCATATATTTCAATTTTTCCTAAAATTTAAATCCCCCGCACCCCAAAAAGGAGGGGAGGGACTTTTTTTTTCCCATGGCTTCAACATTTTTGGAAATGTTACATCTCTAGGTGGGAGGAGCCAGTGGGGAAGGTGGGGTGCTTGGAGTGTTTCCACTAAGATATAGCCTAGAATGGCTGTGCCTTAGTGTAATATGAGCTGCGTAATATAGATCAGAGATAATCCTGCCCTGGAGTGGCATATCTTTGAGCCACCAAAAGAGTACTTAAAACTAGTTTCAGGTGTTAACGTGCAGACAATCCAGGTATTAAGAGCTTCATGAGTTGCCCAAAATTACGCTGTAACAAGGCCCTAAATATTTTTGCAAGTGGTACTTGGCTTGCTCAGTGGCTATAATAACTGTCATTTGTAATTGTCATTCCAACTGGCAATAGGTTTAATGTTTGTTTGGCAATTGTGGTGTTGTAATTGGTATAAAATAAACATAATATTTTAGTTATATATATCTGCATTTTAAAGAATACAGTTAATGTTTCTCCCAATGTGAAGTATGAGCGTTAAGGTGAGAAATTAGAATATGAAGTGTGCCAGTGGTAAAACAGGATATAAGGAAAGCCACAGAAAGAATGAGGTGCAGGAGAAGCAGCAGCAAAGGAAAAATAAACCAGAGATGGATAGACTGAGGAGCCACAGGACATTTGAACAGGTAAGCCGGGAAAGCCTACAAGCATCCCACCATTTTTATGCCCGCACCACCCCATATAAGGCCAGGGAGGGGCGTGATGGTTATGGTATTTTTTTCTGCTTTTAAGAAGGCCTCTGTATTGCCCCAGAATTGCCCTGAAGATCAGCTCTGTGGTCTTACTCCATTACATCTGGATTGATGTGATGAGTAGAATTATGAACTGTTTGTCATACCTGTAAGGGGTCGAGTGGTATAACTTATTTTAGGATAGACACGCAGAGCTTTGAAGCAAGCTTTTTGTTTATTAAAAGGAAAAACTTAAACAGAGTATACTCACAAAATCCAATACAGCATGCTCAAGCCTTGTTACTTCTTATGCGCAATTTCTAAAGACACCCTTAAAGATGATGCCTGGAGCGGATCTGCTGCGCCGTCAGTCGTGCACTACCCGCAAAGCTTCCTAATTATCTGTTCCCGCAGCAGTACGCTTCTATGAGAACCTTAAGATCTGCCCACTTTGCTTAAATTTGGGGTCAAATTTATTCGCATCTAAGCAGAATTTAGGACCAAATTTAGATTAACCTTTACTGTGATTGGCCAAATGCAAGAACATTTTGTGGTTAGCATGGTAAATTGCTAGTTTCAATTTTGTACCGCATTGTGGTAAGATACCCTTTTCACCTCTGATCTAAAGAAGCTGATCTTCAGCCTTCTCAGGTAGTTGATATGGAGGGCGGAAAGAGAGAGGGGAAGAGAGAAGAGAAAAAAAAACACAAAACAAAACTCCCGGAAGAGTATAACCCAAGAGACCTCGCCGTCGCGGAGTTGTTTCTTTGTGGTTTGCCAGTACAGGTGTTTTATTGCTGTGACAATGTTGTGAACCATATGTTTCCCTGCCTCGGCGGCTCAGTAGCAACTGTGCAGTCAGAACACTCAGGTTTCTCTTTTGTCAAGTTTGTACCTTGCTCCTGTACTGTCAGCAAAACCGTAGGTATGGTTATCACACTGTTCCAGTAGGCTTCATTGCTTAAATTTAAGTTGATTCCCAAAGCTTATAGGAAAGTTTCTGGGAGTACAAAAGGCTCAGCATATATGGATGTTATAGTCAAAATGAGGGAATGTTTCTTAAGATGGAGAAATGGTGCAGGTTTCTCTATGATGAAGAAACGAAGTTAAGGCGCTCCTGGGTCATCCTCAGTGTTTTTTCCCAAGCATGATGGAGACTGAGGCATTGTAGTAAAGGGACAGGAATATATCATTGCAACAGGGTCCCTTAATCCCTGCTACTTACACTATAAGATGGCAGCATTAGAAGACTACAGTTTGATGTAGACAGCTGAGTTATAGCCAGCTGTTTCAGAGTAAGCAGCTTGGAGAGAGCCAAACAAATAAGCATTATAGTTCCCTATAACATAACAACTTGGGAGCTAGCCAGGCAGTAGACAGACAGGATAGAGCTCCAATTTAATGCAGATTAGCCAAATTTAAGGTGCATTAGGGGTGTGTGTCTACATGTATGCACCCTTGTGGCTTAAAAATGGTGATTTTAGGTATGTGGGCATTTGTACACGTGCATGCACTGCAGCACCAGGTGCTTTTAAAAGCAACCAGCACTGTGGCACATACATTTGAATAAATGGTGAAATGTGCATTGTTAGACCTCAACTTCATGCAACGCCCAATGACTAGGGAGACAACGGATTGATGCCATCATGCATCACCTGCATATATCGTTCATCAATAGCTTTATTCAAAATGGAGACAACTTCGGACTAGCTCCAACAAACGGGAGCCACTCTGAACATTAGTTCTTTCCACATTTATACACCTTGGTTCATGCTCATTAACATTTACTCCACCTCTGTCCTTCCTTTGTTCCACCCAATTCCCTCCTATCTCAAGCTCCACCTCTGTTTACTGTTTGTTTCATTAGCATGGAATGTGTGCATACCTATGCATTTCACTTATTTACATGTCTTTTTGCTATGAGCGCGTGCCTAAAACCATGACTCCGTCTTCTTTCGGTCATTTGTGGTTTTTGCTGATTTCTTCACCATCTCCAAGGTCTTGCTTCTGCTTTATCTCTAATGATAGCCAGTGGTCTGCATCCTGTTCTCCTTGTACAATGAGCTATATATCTTACAACACTACTACAATGTTAGGAAAATGCTTGCCTAAGTATCTTGCAATATTACTTTTAATATATCATTCTGCCTTGTGGTTAGCAGCTTTGATAGGCCACAGGTTATAGCCTTCTATTCAGCTGCAAATCTAATGCTCCCCAAGATCCAAATACAGTCACCTTAACATGTATCAGTGCTGAGAAAATGGCAGTGGCATGCTTTGGAACCAGAACACATTGACAGTGTTTTAGTTCAAAAGTGCAACACCACCATTTTCTGCATGCTGACATTCATTTCACCATTTCATCATTTATACAAATGCATGCGATGCAGTGCTGAGCATGCCAGCTCACGTACTTTGCAGACTCAATTAATTAAGTCTGCTCTGACACGCTGGATTTCTGGCATGTTGGAGCAGACAAAGGTACATGTATAAATGCTCTGTGAGCCTAAATGTTATACTTGCCCAAACCAAGTATCAAATTTAAGCAGGATTAGTTAATGAGGATTAATGCATGTGTAGACATGTTAATGTGCATTAACACAGGGACTTTAGTCCTAGGTCTGCCCAGCCACCAGTGGCCTGGCTGGAGCCCCACTGTGGGGCTCCTGGCTAGCACCCTTTCATCCTCCATGCTTAGGCTGCTCTCTGGCAGCCCCTAGCTGCAGACCATAAGAGCATCCAGCCATTTTGTTCCTTAGGGCACACTGCACAGGGAGCCTGAGGGAACCAGTATGTTTGCAGCAACCCACCAGGGCCTGTGTGCTGCCGTGGCATGAACCACACATGCTCCTGGTGCTGGTGCATCGCAGCGCTGGTCATGGCAGGAGCACAGCGATGGCAAGTGGAGAGCTTCTGCAGATGCCACTGGCGCTGTCAGCAGCAGGGGAGATGGGGTAGTGAGCACTGACCAGGGGTTGGTGACTACCTGCAGCCACCGCTGGCAGCGGCAGCAGTGAGAAGTGGAGATTTCTGACTGCCTGCAGATGCTGCCAGTGGTGTCGGCAGTGAGCGAGGGAGGGTGGTGAGAGGCCACCACCCACAGGCACCAGCAACAGTGCACCCACATGCACCCCCTACGCATCGCCAATGCACCCTGGATGCAGCCTCTGCCCAACGTGTCCCCTAGCTGGAGCTTCTCCTTGGCCACTAATGAGTGTCGCAAAGGGCTGCAGCCTTTTGCATCCCTTAGCCATCCCTGAGAGTCCCCCCAGAGCTTCTGGCCCTACTCCCTATGGCAGCAGGGCCAGCACCTGCCCCCTGCTGCTCCTCACCCCCAGTTCTCTGTCTTTGTAGGCACTGTGATGAAATGTCTCTACTATGTAGCACCCCATGGCTGGCCATGCCCCTGTCCTGATTGCTGCTGCCAGTCCTCCAGGGCCAGCATTGCAGGGACAACCATGTGGGGGGTCCCAAGAAATGGTACGGGAACCATGGCAAGCAAATCCTCCCCATCTAGCCTCAGTTCCACCCATGTACCCATGCCCATCCCTGTGCCTGGGCCCCCAACTGAACCTGTGAGGACCTCATGGCACTCTGGGGCAGGCTGACATCCAGAGGCAGTTTGTGCGGGGTGGGTGC
>NW_005843358.1:88558-89189 GCF_000455745.1 Alligator sinensis | reverse complement strand
CTCAGCTAGGATGCATGCATGAGGCCACGCTCAGACAGCACAGCAGTGCCATGTGATGGCCAAGGCCTTGATGACCAATTTAAATCATCAGTCTGGTCATGCCCATAAGACCATGCCCTTCATGCAGCAGCTGACCTATATTTTGGTGCCCCGGGAGATAAGACACACCCTCTGTGAGTGCCACCAGCAGGGGCATCCTGGCCTTGCCTACACCCCACCCTGACATCTGTGGTGATGGGTGACTGGAGGAGGTGCCCTCAGACCTTCAGTGCTCTGCCCCACACACCTCCCCAGCTGCTGCACTCACTGGCAGCTCAGAAAGTCCTGCTCAATGACTGCCTTGCCCTTGGCTCAGCCCCACGGCCTGCCATGAGGAGCAGCCAGCCATACCACCACCAGCATCCAGCTCCTCTCTGGGGCCAGGTCCCTGGCTGAGCACTGACCTGCCACTCATCACAGGATGTAGACACCGGGTGGAGCCAGATGCCGTCAGTGACAGGGAGCACCATGGCGAGCCATCAGCCTTGCCAGCTCTGGACACATGGTAAGTCCTGCACTGGTGGAGGGTCCTCCCAATCCCCGGCCCTGCCCCTGACCCCACTCCCTACCCAACCTGCTCATACTCCCCTCG
>NW_005843358.1:72419-88514 GCF_000455745.1 Alligator sinensis | reverse complement strand
AACTTTATTGAGCAGCCTGCATCCCCACAGCTGGGCAGGCACAGGCCTGTCACACATTGAGGAAGATATCAGTACAAGCAGAAATGTTCTCCTCGGCAGCAGGGGTGGGCACATGTAGTTCTCCAGACAGTGGTGGGGGTTCTAGGCCAGCTTGAGCTTTCCCCTAACCTTTGTAGATCAGAGTCCTAAACCAGGAGTGCAGGTGTGCATGGGGTATGAGCAGAATCATCATTAGTAGGTCATAGTGGCTTGGGGAGCCCTCTGCTTGAACAAACAGCTCATCACACACCACATGGGGCACATGCAGCAGTGGCATGCTAGGGGCACAGTGGTGGTATGAGGGTGGCAGCCCCATGGCATTTCCGCAGAGAGGCCCCCTATGGGTAAGGCAGAGGTGTGGCCAGCCCCTCACCCTAGTTGTCCAGGAGCCCCACATGCCCAGAGCCTGGTTGCTGTGGGCTTGGAAGTAGTGCAGCAGAGAGGCTGGCCTGTGGTGGGGGTAGGGGTCTGGAGCTGCAGCAGTGGGTGCTGCCAACAGCCTGGTCTGGCTCACTGTGGGAAAGGGGCAATTGAGACAGGGTCCCTGCTGCAACAACCCAGTGGCCCGTCAGCCCCAGGGGAGTGTGTGGGGATGGGGGGTGGGGTCATCCAGGAGCCAATTTACCATGGTCCCTGGGCACCCGAGCACAGCTTACCCCCGACCTGAGTCCGGGCAGTGCAGGACCCCTGATGCAAAGCATCTTATCTCTTCTTGTGAACTCTCACAAAACACTTCTGTCTCTTGTCTATGCAGGACCAATATCTGGATGCGGGGTAGAGGCTTCAGGACCTGATGAAATGCCATCTTAGGGTTGCTGCCCCCCACCACTGGAGTTTCCTGGATGTGCCAGGAGAGAGACTGAGGGCCCAGAGAGAGATCAGTCGGACTGAGAGTCTGGCTAGGTCACTTAAGGAACATCAGGATCACTACAGGAGTCAAGGGCAGCCACCCAATTCATATAAGATACACATCAATGTACAGCAGGTGAAATAGCAGGTAAGTACACTAAGGAGCTGGAGTAAGGTAGACTTTACATAGCCACTAGCGGGTGCTACAGCTACCCTCAGGGACCAGACCTGCTACAATAATGTATAATAAATCTTGACAAAAATTAGTTACTTAGGTCATTCCCAGCCTCATCCACCAGTACCACAAATGTACACATGAAGTTAGGGCTTAGATAAAAAGTATACTTTCTCAAGGGATCATATGCAAATTTGTATTTCTGGCAGCATGAGGCACTTGGAAGCTCCTGATAGCATGTATTCAACATAGCTTTCTAGTTTTTCTCTCCTGACCTTTTCTACACCTGAGAATTGTCTCACTGTTGACCTACTGCTAAGATCAGAAATGGATGGAACCAAGATTCAGCTCCCTATTTGAATTGCTATTTTTCTACCAAATGTAATGGTTTTCTAACAAAAAAAAAGTGTGCCTCAAGCCCTGCCAAGAAATGTCCAGTACTCATTCCCTGATGAAGGAGCTAGCACAGTTCTGCTCCATGCAAAATAGCATGCGTGGCTGGAAAGAAAAGGGTAAGGACTTTAAGTGTGGCAGAGAGAGAACCTCTACAGCACCTCCTTATGTGCCACTGTGCCTTATGGGAGCTGTAGGGGTCAGCAGCATGAAAGCTGCATGAAACCCTCAGAGTTGAGATGACACTGATGCAGCCATGTTTATTGCCCACAAAAAGAGGGAAGATTTTAAGACAAGAAAAGCTAAGTAATGAAAAAGATGGTGTCTGAATACTTCAAAAAATAACTCTGATAACGTTTAAAAGAAACGTTTTTTCTCCTCTTCTTTTTTAGAGCTGTACAATTTCCTTTAAAAGAAAAATCTTACTGCTTAAACATACTTATTTCATTACTAATCACTGTCATTCTTGCTGAAGAGAAAGTTTTGTTGACAGCACCTACTATTTTGTTACATAGACTTAAAAAGTTGACAGCTATAAAAGACAAAGTAATCAAATAGAACCAAAGTCAATTTTTGTGCAAATATTTGTTTCTAAAAAGTAATTTTTCCCTCAAAAATGTATACAAGAGATACATTTTGAAATAATCTATTTCAACTTCATATCTATGTGATGCCATTTTAATTAATATTTGAGTGACATGACCATTAGTAAGAGAACGTGTTGGGTCATTATAGAATCAGCTATAATCTAGTGAAGATTCCAGAAGTGGAACTGAGTGACATCCTTATAAAAACAACTGCTTTTGTTCTGAGTTTGGTTTTGAAGAAGAGGGGACTGTTTGTGTCTGAAGATGTGCGCGCAAAGAATGTGAAAATTTTGTCAATCTGGGTAGAGATGAGTATTTACACTGAGGTAGAAACTCTCCCCATCTATCATTTTTGCAAACCTGTACTAGTTTCTCCAAATGATGTGCCACCTCAGAGACAGAAAATGCAAATCAACCTGAGGTTCATTAAGTATAACACTAGCAACTTTGCTACTAATCCCTGATGTTACTGAGAAGGCAGATGGTCTGAAATGAGCCTAATGATGCTTGCAGGTAATGGCAAATAGGTTCCTAGGGACTGTGCTGATCATCACTCCCAGTTACTCCCAGACAGAGCTTCCAGTTGAAGCTCTCATTTGAGGTCTGAGGGGAAAGAAGAAAGAAAAAATTATATTTCTTTTGAAGGAAGAGAAGAACTTTTCCTCAGTCTCCAGCAGACTGAAACAAATACATCATCCCTGAAGGCAGAATCCAGATTTGAGTTATGTTTCCTATTAACACTGCACAAATGTGGCCATGCAGACTGATGAAAGGAGTGCTGGGCTGTGAAGTTTGCATGGCAAGGCACAGTGAAGATTGCCGCCTTGTCTCTCTTATCCTGTTACTGAAGCATTGCTCTAGTATGCAACTCAATCTTAAATTCAAGTGAGTTGAAGACCCATTTATCATGTGCTAGCAATTTATATGGTACTAAAGAGAGTATAGTGTTGTTATCCCACTGTGCTTTTTTATTCATAGTTTGCATAGTGTGAATGGGTATCTTACATTCAGGGCAATGGTAAAACAATGGTAAAACAGTCCTTTTGTTTCATCAAAAGCAGTTTAAGGAAATAGGCATGTTTAGCTTGCAGAAAAGGTGCTGAAGAAGAGAGATGATAGAAGTCTTCAAGTATCTGAAGGTTTGCCATAAAGAAAAGGGAAACACCTTTTCTCTCTTACTGTAGAGAGGAGGTCACAGAATAACGATTTGCAAAGTAACTTTAGATTGGATATTGTGAAAGAGAAACACAGCAGGAGACTGTTTTCCCCTCAGGGAAACCAGTCTTCTCTGGACTTGCCAGGAGATGCCGGGAGACAGCAGAGAGAAAGCTCCTATGGTCCTGATGATCTCTATGCCCATCATCAGGGAACCTTTTTCCTGTATAGCGATGGATGTCATTGGGCCCCTCCCAAAGAGTTTGGGGGGTCATCAATTCATCTTAACCTTCATAGAGTATGCTACAAGATTCCCAGTGGCAATCCTGCTTAAGTCAGTTACAGGGTCATAGGTGGCCGAGATGCTGCTCAACTGGATAGCCTGGGTAGGAATCCCCAAAGAGATAGTGACGGACCAGGGAACCAATTTCATGTCCAATGTTCTGAAAGGTGTGTGTCAAATTCTCTGAATTAAACACCTGAAAACTTCAGTCTACCACCCTCAAACCAACTAGTTAGTAGAATGCTTTAATGGCACCATAAAGGGGATGCTTAAGTGATGTACACAAGAGGATCCAGGAAGATGGGATCTCTTAATACCCCCATTATTATTTGAAGTACAGGAGGCCCCACAGGCTTCATTAGGATATGCCCCATTTTAATTAGTATTCGGTCACACACCTAGGAGTCTCCTTGATATTGTACAGGAGGGGTAGGAAGATGGTAAAGAGAGTAGAGTAGACTCGATGCATATGTAACCTCCTTAAAGGAAAGGTTGGGTAAAGTGAATAGACTGGCAGGGGGACAGATGAAAACAGTGCCAAAAGGAAAGATATGACTGGCAACACAAGAGCAGGAATTTAAAGTAGGACAAAGGGTGTTAGTATTATTACCTAGTTTGACCAGTAAGTTTTTGAAATGCTGGCACGGACCTTTTGAAATGGGTAGGTCCCGTAAACTATGAATGACTGCGCTCAGGGCATATACAAGAGAAACAAATTTTTCATGCTAACCTCTTGAAACTATGGCGAGAGATAGAAGGTTTTTTAATAACTCCAATGAATGAAACTATGGAGAGAGATAGAAGGTTTTTTTAATAACTCCAATAGGGGAAGGGGAGGAATTGGGCCTGGAAGCTGGGTAAAAGGGATCAGGAGGTCAGGACATTAGGTCAGGAGAGCATCTTACTCAAGGTCAGTGTGATCCATTAAAGAAGTTGATAAGGGAATTCTCAGATGTATTCAGTGAGAACTTAGGTGAGGCATGGGTAGTGAAACACAAAATAATTATTCCTGAGGGACGCATAGTAAGGGAAAAGTAGAGGCAGATCCCCTGTCATAAGTATCAGCCCTTTAAGGAGAAGTTACAAAGAATGTTGCAACAAGGGGTCATCACTACCTTGCAGAGTCCATAGTGGAGCCTGCTAGTAACAGTACCAAAGGGTGATGGAACCATCTGGCTGTGTATAGATTGTAGAAAATTCAATCTGATAACACATTTTGATGCCTTCTCTATGCCACAGGTAGAGAAGATTTGTTAGAGTGGATAGAAAGGCAAAATTCATCTCCACATTAGATTTAGCTTAAGAATATTGGCAAATACACCTAAGAGCTCAAGATCAAGTGAAGACAACCTTCAGGACCCCGTGGGGGCTGTATGAATTGAAAAGAATGCCATTTGGGTTGAATGGAGCAGCAGCCACATTTCAAAGACGGATGGGCTGGATTTTAGCGCCCCACCAGAGTTATGTCACAGCATGTATTGATGACATCATAATTTATACTGAGGGGTGGGAACAACACCTGGAAGTAATAAGAGCCATGTTGAGAGAACTTAGACAGATGGGGATGATGGCTAACCATAAGAAGTGTACTCTGGGTCAAGCACAGACTCAATACTTTGGATTCATAGTTGGACGAGGACAAATAAAACCTCTTGTTGACAAAGTAGAGGCAATAATAAACTATACCACCCCCAAAAAGCAAAAGACAAATGAGAACCTTTTGGGGCTTGGCAAGCTACTGCTGTAGGTTTATTCCACATTTTTCAGAAATTTACAATCTGCTCACTGATGCCATTAAAGAAAAGAGAAATATCCAACTGGTATGGAATAAACAACAAGAGGAGGCATTTGCAGTTACTAAAAAGGCTTTATGTCAACATGTGATGCTTCACCCTCCTGATTTTTCCAAGCATTTCATATTACAGGTCAATGCTTCAGGGGAAGCCACTGCGGCCATATTACCCCAGGTCATGGATGGGCATGAGAAACCAGTGGCATATGCTAGCTAGACATTAAATGAACACAAGAGAAGATATGCTAGCATTGAGCAGGAGTGCTTAGCCCTCAGGTGGAGCACAGAGTATTTCCAATATTATGTGTTAGGTCAGGAGTTTAAGCTAATACCAGATGATGCTTCCCTGAAGTAGCTACAATCAGCTAAAGCAGACAATGTCCATATCATGAGATAGGCTTTCACAATGCAACCTTTCCAATTCTCTATTGAACGTAGATCAAACATAGATCATGCAAAACCAATGTCATAGCTGATTTCCTTTCAGTGTCATATGGTGGGAGATCCTGGAATGAAGGAATCATCACCAAAAGATAGAAGAGATGAGGAAACAGAAATCCCAGGTACTAAAATAAGATCACCAAAAAGTGCCTTAAGGGGTGAGATATGTGAAAGAGAGCCACGGTAGGAGACTGTTTTGTCCACAAGGAAACCAGTCTTCCCTGGGCTTGCCAGGAAATGCTGGGAGATGATAGACAGAAGGGGACAGTTCCATAGTGAATGCCAGCTCCAAATGAGCGGGCAGAGCTTGGCTTGAAGCAGCCCTGAGCCAGGGAGCAATGTGAGGAGAAGCCCTGAGCCAGGGAGAGATGTTGGGAGGAACAGCGAGGGGGGAAATGCCCAGAAGGTGTGGCCAGAAGAGGCAGGGAGATGGGCACTGGAGCCCAGGAGAGAAAGGAGGGAACAGACACACCCTGGAAGGGAAGACCATGGAGAGCAGCCAGGAAACAGGCTGTGGAAGAGTCCCAGGGAGCAGGGGGATGAAAGAGGGATGAGCCTGCAGGCAGCAGCTGAGGCTAGGGACCAAGTAGAGCCCCAAAATCAGGTAAGAGACACACCAGAGGTGAGCCAGAGGGAGTGGCAGCCCAGTGATGATGACTGGGACTTGGGGAAAAAAACAGCAATATAGGTTTAAACATAAGGTGGCCCAGGTGATGGAGATTCCTTACTCTCCATCAGTGCTCACCTCGTGAACGAACACCTTGAGAGGGTGGACACCTTCAAGTCAGCCGGCCCTGACTGTTTACACCCCAGGGTACTCAAGGAGTTGGCTAGCATTATAACCCAGCTCCTGGCATGGATCTTTGAGAACTCCTGGTGCTCTGGTGAAGTGCCCAAAGATTGGAAGAAGGCCAATGTGGTGCCTATCTTCAAGAAAGGGAGGAAAGTGGATCCAGTAAACTCTAGGCCCATCAGCCTGACCTCTATCTTGGGGAAGGTCTTAGAAAAGATTATCAAAGAGGCCATTCTTAACAGGCTGGCTGATGCCAACATCCTGAGGGATAACCAACATGGCTCTCTTGCGAGTAGGTCTTGCTTGACCAATCTCATTTCCTTCTACAAACAGATGACCTATGACCTGGACAAAGGAGAAGAGATTAATGTCATATATCTTGGCTTTAAAAAAGCCTTTGATCTGGTATCCCATGATCACCTCTTAGTAAAACTGGCTAACTGCAGCCTCAGTCACACCACAATCTACTGGCTGGGCAACTGGCTCCATGGTAGGACCCAGAGGGTGCTGGTTGATGGAAGTCAATCCTTGTGGTGCCCTGTGACCAGTGGGGTCCCCAAGGGCTCTGTCCTTGGGCCTATACTATTTAACATCTTCATAAATGATGTGGACATTGGTATCAGAAGCGGACTGGCCAAGTTTGCTGATGACACCAAACTCTGGGGTAAACCACACCTGAAGACAGGAGGGTGATCCAGGTTGACCTTGACAGACTCGGGAAATGGGCGGACAAGAACTTGATGGTGTTTAACACTGAAAAATTTCCACCTTAGGAAGAAAAACCTGCAGCATCCTTATAGGCTTGGCAGTGCTACGCTAGCTAGCACTATGGATGAAAGGGACTTGGGGGTCATGATTGACCACAAGATGAATATGAGCCTGCAATGTGATACTGCTGCTAGTAAAGCAAGCAAAATGCTTGCTTGCATTCACAGATGGTTCTCAAGTAAATCCCAGAACGTCATCCTCCCATTGTACTTGGCCTTGGTCAGGCTACAGCTGGAGTACTGCATCTAGTTTTGGGCTCTACAATTCAAAAAAAATGTGGAGAAGCTTGAGAAGGTGCAGAGGAGAGCCACATGCATGATCAGAGGTCAGGAAAGCAAACCTTATGAAGAGAAGCTGAGAGCCATGGGACTCTTCAGCCTGGAAAAGCGCAGGCTCAGGGGTGATCTGGTGGCTGCCTGTAAGTTTATAAGGGGTGTTCACCGGGATCTGGGGGAATGTTAGTTCACCAAAGTGCCCCAAGGGATGACAAGGTCGAATGGTCACAAATTCCTCCATGACTGTTTCAGGCTGGACATAAGGAAGAGCTTCCTTACTGTCTGAGCCCCCAAGGTTTGGAATTGACTGCCATCAGAGGTGGTTCAAGCACCTACTCTGAATGCCTTCAAAAGACATCTGGATGTTTATCTTGCTGGGATCCTATGATCTCTGCTGACTTCAGGGGGGCTGGACTCAATGATCTTCCGAGGTCCCTTCCAGCCCAAATGTCTATGAAATCTATGAAATCTAAAAAATAAAAAGAGCTGTGGGCAGCGGTTAAAACGGGAATTTATTTTATGTGCTTATAATTTGGTCCGACTGGACTTAATTTTGTTTGCTTAGTTTCTTTCTTTCTTTCTTTTTTTTTTTGACTGTTTTATTTTTTGTCAACACCCTGAAAGGAATTCTGAGTGTCAGTTGGCATGAGTCTGGAGTGCAGGGGATGGTGGAGCCCCAATTTTTCTGTTGGGTAGTTTTCACATTGGTAAAAGTCTTCTTCTGCCCTGTGTCATGGTGAACATCCTCCTGTCAGGGAAAGTGTGTACACACCCTGTAATAAAAACAAGAACAAGTATACTTACCATCCAAGTTATGGCAGGTGAGTTTTTGTGTCAACAGGGAGAGGTTAAGGGTGATATAAGCCCCCTTACCCATTGTAGCAGAAGAAAAGCTGTTGACTAGGAAAGGGCACCCTATGCCACCTACCATTGACAGATATCAGGAAAAAAACCCACGAAAACCTCTTCACTGTTAGAACTGCTAGGCAATGGAATAGACTGCCTAGGGAAGTTGTAAAATTGCCATTGTTGATCTTCTAGAAGATCCTGGTAAACTTTTTGAGAGTTATCTTGGCGCATGTCTGCGAGGGGCCAGCAGGGGAGATTATGCTTAGGGGCAACCAACATGGGCTCATTAGAGGCAGGTCCTGTCAGACCAACCTGGTGGCCTCCTATGACCAGGTCACAAAATCCTTAGATGCAGGTGTAGCAGTGGATGTAGTCTTTCTGGACATTAGGAAGGCCTTCAACACTGTCTCTCACCCCATTCTTATTAAAAAACTAGGGGACTGTCGCGTCGACACTTACACAGTCAAATGGGTCACTAGTTGGCTGGAGGGCTGCACCCAGAGAGTCGTGGTGGATGGGTCCTATTTGACATGGGGGATACGGGCAGTGGGGTTCCGCAGGGCTCGGTCCTTGGGCACGCACTGTTCAACATCTTTATCAGTGACTTGGACGAGGGTGTAAAAAGCACCCTGTTCAAATTCGCAGACGACACTAAGATGTGGGGAGAAGTGGGCATGCTTGAAGGGAGGAACAGGGTGCAATCAGACCTAGACAGGTTACGGGGTGGGTGGATGAGAACAGGATGGGTTTCAACACTGACAAGTGCAAGGTGCTGCACCTGAGGAGGAAGAACCAGCAGCATACATACAGGCTGGGAAACTCCCTTCTTGTCAGTGCAGAGGCAGAAAAGGATCTTGGAGTCATTATTGATGCCAAAATGAACATGGGCCGACAGTGTGAGGATGCGGTCAGGAAGGCCAACCATACCTTGTCATGCATCCACAGATGCATCTCGAGCAGGTCCAAGGAGGTGATCCTCCCCCTCTATGCGGCACTGGTCAGGCCACAGTTGGAGTACTGTATCCAGTTCTGGGTGCTGCACTTCAGGAGGGATGTGGACAACATGGAAAGGGTCCAGAGGAGGGATCAGGAGTCAGCAGGGCAGGCCCTATGAGGAGAGGTTAAGGGACCTGAACCTGTTCAGCCTCCACAAGAGAAGGCTGAGGAGGGATCAAGTGGCCATTTACAAACTGGTCAGAGGGGACCAACAGGCATCCCTGTTCCCCCGAGCACTACCAGGATTGACAAGAAATGACCGTCACAAGCTGGGAGAGGGTAGATTTAGGCTAGATATCAGGAGGCGCAACTTCACTGTCAGGGCGGCTAGGATCTGGAACCAACTTCCAAGACAAGTGGTGCTGGCTCCTACCCTGGGGGTCTTTAAGAGGAGGCTGCTTGAAGACCTCACCAGGGTCGTTTGACCCCAGTACTCTTTCCTGCCCATGGCAGGGGGTCAGACTTGATGATCTGCTCAGGTCCCTTCCAACCCTACCAACTATGAAACTACAAAAACAGTTTGGACAAGCACCGGTCAGGGATGATCTTGGACAGGGGCAGGCAATTATTTCAGATGGAGGGCCGCTTAACAAGTTTTGGTGAGTTGTCAAGGGCCACATGGGTAGCTTCACCCTTTGACAGCTTCCTTACCCTTTGGTCACCATTTTGGGACTGGATGTCCCACCCCTAATCCCTAACCTTTGCCACAAGAAGTCCCTTCCCTTGCCCTCTCTTAGAGTCTTACTAATCATCACCCCTCTCACACAGGGTCCCACTCGCACCCTCTGGCTTTCCCCCACTGTCTGGATGTGGCCCCAGGTCCCACCTCCAGCCTGAGATCTGCCTCAGTGCTCCTTAATGAGCCCTGGGCTCTCCCTGCTCATTAGAACACTACCGGGGATGTGGGGCTGGGGTTATGAGACACCCCGACTAGCCTTTCACTAGGGAGGTACCTGGCCTGGCATTTCCTGGGGGCTCCCATGTCATTAGGAGCCCCACCAGACCACCCTTCCTTGGCAGGGTGCAGTTTTACATCTTACCCAGGACAAGGGGTCATCTCCACAACATAGCCCCTGCCCTTCCCTCCTAACCAGAACAAAGCAGCCTCTCAGCCCGATGTTTCTCTTTCCTCCTGCAGCAAACTGCAGCTCAGCTTATATCCCTGGTTCCAAAATGGCTGCCATCATCAGACACCTGGCTGCTGCCTGTTTTCTGCCTTTAAAGTGGCAGGCACCAAAGGTGTCCTGCCACAACTTCTCAGGTATTTTTTCTGGTCTTTGTCAAAAACACTGGGTATTAATGTTATGTGATGTTGTGGGTGGCCAGGTCTGGGGGTCATCCAGGGTTAGAGTAAGCAACTGAGATCTGAAGGGAGTGTGCAGAGTCTGAGCATAGGGAAGCCAAGAAGCCAGGAGACCCATTTGGGGAACTGAATCAGAGATCCAGAGAGTCAGGCAGAGCACAGGAGTCCAGCCCTGTTTGGTGTTCAGGAGATCAAACCAGACCCAGGTGAAGAAGCCAGAGGATCAGACCAAACTTAGGCTCCATGGGCAAGTTGGGTCAGATTGCCAGAGAATCTATCAGAGAGCCAGAACAGACAAAAATCAAGAGGAAGAAAATCTCTACACAAAGTTAAACTTTCTTGCTCAGACACTTCTCTTCTGGGTCAGGGACTTTTATAGGAAGGGGTAAAAGGGTCAGCTGACTGGCTCGCCACTCCAGTTGCAGGGAGTGAGTGGGTGGCTAGGCCCAGATATCAGGTTCTGGCCACCTATGTCTACCCCAATGTTCAATACAGGAGGTGGCAGACTGGGATGAGCAGTTGTGTCAGGCTGACTGATACCCCAGGTTCAAAGCCATGGCCTGATAGCTTGCTGTAATCAAAGTTGGGGAATTTGACTGAAGTGAGCTAATGCTCCTGCTGCAGCTTAAACCCACAGGGTCTTTTCACAATTAGACTAATTGCCATACATAGAATCAGGCAGGTTTTCTTACCCTTTGATCAGATTGGTACAGACTGTGGGGTACTTTGCTTTCCTCTGTAGCAGGGGGAATGGCCCTATTCATTACATCTTTCTAGTATATTAACAACCATCACACCAGCATGACATTGGCCACTGCTGTCCCCTTGCCTTAATGTGGCAGGTTAGTGTTTGAGGGTGACCCTGTGGTTGTTTCAGTGTTGGCTGTAATTTTTACTTATAGGTTAGACAATGGATTAGTATCAGGTGGTTTGGATAAGGATGATGATGCCTTTAGTAGGGAACTGGACTAGATGAAAGTAATGCACTTTGTTTCCTGAAGCTGTGAAACTCAATTTTCATCAAACATTTCTACTGACAGATGACTTGGTATAGTTGTGACACACAGGAGGTAAAAAGGATGTTGGGTGTCCATCCAAGTTCTTCTTGCATGAAATTAAGCTCTCTGGGTGTCAGTTTATAGAGTGAAGCAGAGCAAAAGTGTGGTTCAAAATAACACACTTATCATCAGAAGTTCCATCTCCAATCATACTAGTTATGCAATTATGATTAGTGTACCCAAAGACAGGCCAGATATTTTAAACAATATCCATAGGTGTTCACATTTTTTGTGTTTAAATGTGTTAAAAAGCTGAGGGAAAAATCTCACTGAGAGAATGTTAGTCCTTTAAAACATCTTGTTAAAACATAATTCATGCTTAATAAATTTATACTTAACATATTACCTAATTTTTGTGCAATAATTTTTATTCTGAAATGATGACATTTCCCCAAAAAATATATTGCGAAGGAAGTGGGTGCTAAAATAATTATTTTAAGAAACACTCCATAATGGTGGCCGAGCTTTATAAATCCTTGTATAAGATGTGCCTCCGTAGCAGCGTGTTAGGTTGTCATAGCAATAGGCAGCATGTGATGAATGAAACAGTGATGTTGAAATGCCAGCTTGGGAACAGCTGCTTCTGCTGCATTTTTGGACCTTAAGATATGACTCAAGATTTTTCTTAGGTAACAAAAATTTCTCTTTGGTCTCTTGTTAACATCCCTCCAGATTTTTTCCTGTTCTTGATTTAGGAGCAGGAAATATAGAGGAGGCTTGGTTTGGTACATGTAGAACTTTCAACACCCTGCTTAGTGGCCAAAATTTATGCTATAGGCCAAAGATACTCAGAGGCCAGGATCCTACTTGTCAGGTTGTGACACCCTTCACCCTTCATAGATTCTTAGAAGGGACCTCAACAGGTCATTGAATCCAACCCCCTGCCTAGGCAGGAAAAAGTGCTGGGGTCAGGGGAGGCAGGTTCCCATCCCCCCACCCACCTGCCTATCCAGCTTTCCCTTAAAGACTCCCAAGGTAGGGGAGAACACCACCTTCCTTGGAAGCCCATTCTAAATTTTGGCCACCCTTACCATGAAGAAGTTTTTCCTGATATCTATCCTAAATCTATTCTCTATCAGTTTGTGACCATTGTTGCTTGTTACCCCAAGAAGCGCCCTGGTGAACAGAGCATCTCCGACCCCTTGCTCTGTTTCCCTAATGAATTTGTAGGTGGCCACAAGATCACCTCTCAGCCTTCTCTTGCAGAGGCTGAAGAGGTCCAGGCCCCTCAGTCTTTCCTCATAGGGCTTGTCCTGTAAGCCCCTAACCATACGAGTGGCTCTCCTCTGGACCCTCTTGAGTCTATCAGTATCCTTCTTGAAGTACAGCACACAAAACTGGATGCAGTACTCCAACTGCGGTCTGACCAATGCCACATAGAGGGGAAGGATCACCTCTTTGGTTCTATTTGTCATGCATCTGCTGATGCATGATAAAGCGTGATTAGCTTTGCTGATGATTTCATCATGCTGATGACTCATGTTCATCTTGGAGTCCACTGTGACTCCAAGATCCCTTTCTGCTTCTGTGCTGCTGAGGGGGGCACTTCCCAGCCAGTAGGTGTGCTGGATATTTTTGTGCCCTAGGGGAAGCACTGTGCACTTGTCCTTGTACTGCGTCCTATTGTGTACTGCCCACTTTTATAACCTGTCCAGGTCTGCCTGCAATCGTTCCCTACCCTCCAAAGTGTGCACTTTGCCCCACAATTCAGTATCATCCACAAACTTGGGACAGAGTACATTTCACACCCACATCCAAGTCACTGATGAAGATATTGAAGAGTCCAGATCCAAGGAGCAAACCTTGCAGAACCCCACTACCCACATTGTTCCAGGTCGATACTGACCCATCTACTACCACTCTCTGGGTGTGACCACTAAGACATTTTGCCACCCAATGGACTGTGTAATCATCTAAGTCACAGCCTCTTAATTTATTTATGAGAATGGGGTGAGATACCGTATCAAAGCCCTTGCTGAAATCCAAGAAAATGGCATCCACCTCTACTCCCATATCTAAGTGTTTTGTGACCCTGTCATAGAACAAAACCAGATTGGTCAGGCATGATCTGCCTGGTACAAATCCAGACTGGGTGCCCTGCTGCATTATTTTTTCCTGCTAGACTCCCACAGATATGATCCTTTATAATCTTTTCAAAGACCTTTCCAAGGATGGAAGTGAGACTGATCAGACTATAATTACTTGGATCCTCCTTCCTCCCATTCTTGAAAATAGGGACCACATTGGCCCTTTTCTAGTCCTCCAGGACCTGACCCGAGTGCCATGAGCACTCAAACAGCCATGCCAGTGGTTCTGCTATGACACTAGCCAATTCCTTCAGTATCCTTGGATGTAGCTCAGTCAAGTCTGCTGTCTTAAACCCATCCAGTCCATCCAGGACCAAACCACTGCCCATTCCCTGCCATTGAAGTGGTAGGCCAGGGCCAGCTGACCTCTCACCCCTTTCTATATAAACCTCTGACCTGGAAGAGGAACAATCTGTACTTGGGCTGCTTTGTCCTTGGCTTGGCTCTCTGAATGATTCCTTGGCCAGTGGTGATGCGTAGGGGGTGCACAGGGGTTCATGTGCACACCCTGAGAGTGCTGGTGCAACCCCAGACAGGCCACACTCCCTGCTTAAGTGATGGGCAGAGGGGGGCAGGCGGGAGTGCCAGTGCCCCCCCTGTGAGCACTGGATGGGGAGTAGGAGCACTGTATGGGGCGTAGGAGCACTGGATGTAGTGCCACGGTCATTTCTGGGAGTGCCATGGCCGCTTCCTGGTTGGTGAGATTGGCCGTGAGGGGACCCCGCCCCCCAGTCACTGACTGGTCGCTGGGGAGGTGCATGCCCTTCCTGACTAAGGTGGCACCAGTCACCCATGCCCTTGGCTACCCAACCCAACTTACCCATGGACTCTGTGTTTAGCCTGACCCTTGGACCCCCCCACTCTGACTCCTAATTTGATACCCAACCCAACTTGCTTTGACTCTGTACTCTGCCCAACCCTCCCAGTCTCTGACTCAGTTCTTTAGCCTGACCTCGTAGCTTCTGGCTTCCTGACTTGCCAACACTTGTGGATTCTGTTTATTCCTTCAAATCCCTGTTGCTTCCTCAGACCCTGAATAACTCTCAGCCCTAACCACCTGTCAACCAGCATGACACTAATCCCACTTCAAGATGCCTTATTTAAGTTCCATATAACAGTCCATTGCCATCTATTTATGCAAGGCACTATGCCCAGCAAGAAAATGTGTCTGGCCCTGAAACTGCCAAAAATACCAAATATAATTTGTGGCCTCTCCCCTAAAGGGGGAGAGAAAAGAAAAGAATTATGTCTTTTCTTCCAGGTTGGCTGATCTCGTATGGTGTGCTTTAAACTAGCTTCACTGGGGGATGAGGTCACAGGAGGACATGAGACACCTCCCAGCCAAGACAGGTGATGACCCCATTTAAGCGCGACACCGGGGGGAGGGGGGGCGGGGGGTGCATGCACTGATAGGAGGCCTTTACACTATTGCTCAAAGTATGGGGAATAAGCAGGAGGAACTCACCTTCCAGATAGCTAGTACAAACCCAGACATAGTAGGGCTCACTGAAACCTGGTGGGATTCAACCCATGATTGGGCAGCAAACATTCGAGGCTACAGACTATACAGGTGGGACAGAATGGGGAGGAAAAGTGGGGTTGTGGTGCTCTACATCAAAGAGCAATATACATCCTCAACTAACAGGATGGGATCAGAGGAGGGGCAGACTGAAGTGTTCTGAGTCAGAATACAAGGGAGGCATGGGGAAAGGGAATTAACAGTGGGGGTCTACTAAAGACCACCCAACCAGGGGGAAGAGCTGGACCGGGAATTCTTGGGTCAGCTTGCGGAGGCAGTTAAGTCAAGCAATGTGGTCGTCATGGGCGATCTAAACTACCCGGACATTTGCTGGGAGAAGCAGTCAGCTAGGTCTGACCACTCACGTAGGTTCCTTGCTGAGATACAAGACCTCCACCTAACCCAGCAGACGCACAGCCCCACCAGGGGGAAGACTGCTGGACTTGGTCCTGGCCACAGGCGAAGACCTGGTGAGGGAACTCCAGGTTCTTGACCACCTGGGCGATGGCAATCATCGCCTACTGGAATTCACCATCCAGAGCAGGGTGTCAAGGCAGTAGCCCTTGACTTCAGGAGGGCCTACTTCAATGAGTTGAGGAGATTGGTAGGAGAGCCACTGCGGTCCCAGAGAGTAGGGGAACTAGGTGTCCAAGAAGAGTTGTCGTTCCTTATGGAGACAATCCTCCGAGCCCAAGAGGTGACAGTCCCAATGCAAGTCAAAGCGGGCAAGAAT
>NW_005843358.1:54651-72409 GCF_000455745.1 Alligator sinensis | reverse complement strand
CATTCAGGAATGCTTGAAAGCCAAAAAGGAGGTGAACATCCAGTGGAAGGGAGAGGCTATCACCAAAAAGGATTATACCTCCATCGCTCAAGTCTGTAGGGAGACTGTTAGGAAGGCTAAGGCGGAGATGGAACTAGGGCTAGCAACAAGGATCAAGGATAAAAAAAAGTCCTTTTTTTAAATACATAGGGAGTAAAAAGAAGGTACCAGGCAACATGGGGCCCCTGCAGGATATGCTTGGCAATCTGGTAGTTGCACCCGATGAAAAAGCAGACCTTTTAAACAAATTCTGTGCCTCCATTTTTCTGAACAGGGACCGGGACATCTCCCCTACCGGGATTCAGGACGGACTCAGGAGAGACTCCGCCAGGCCTAGGGTCAGGAAGGACTGAGTTAGGGAAGTTCTGGAGGGGCTGGACGTGTTCAAATCAGCAGGTCCAGATGTTCTTCACCCCAGGGTGCTGAGGGAATTGGCAGGGGGCACAGCTTTATGGATACTCTGGCCAGATGCCAGAAGACTGGAAGAAGGCTACTGTGGTCCACATTGTCAAAAAAGGGAGGAGGAAGGACCCAGGTAACTATAGGCCCGTTAGTCTTACTTCGGTCCTGGGGAAGCTCTTTTAGAAAATTATCCAGGAGCACATCTGTGAGGGACCAGCAGGGGGTATGATGCTCAAGGGCAACCAGCATGGGTTCATTAGGAGCAGGTCCTGTCAGACCAACCTGATTGCCTTCTACAATCAGGTCACAAAATCATTGGACGCAGGTGTCATGGTGGATGTAGTCTTTCTGGACTTCAGGAAGGGCTTTCACACTGTCTCCCACCCCATTCTCATTAAAAAGCTAGGTGACTGTGGCACTGATGCCTACACAGTTGGATGGGTCGCAAATTGGCTAGGGGGCCACACCCAGAGAATGCTGGTGGATGAGCCATATTCAACCTGGAGGGATGTGGGCAGTGGAGTCCCCCAGGGCTCGGTCCTCGGGCCCATACTGTTAAATTTCTTTATCAGTGACTTGGACAAGGGGGTGAAAAGCACCCTGTTCAAATTTGCTGATGACACCAAGATTTGGGGCAAGGTGGGCACACTAGAAGGGAGGGATAGGATACAACTGGACCTGGATGGGTTACAGGGGTGGGTGCATGTGAACAGGAAGGGATTCAATACTGACAAGTGCAGGGTACTGCACTTGGGCAATGTGGTGGAGCACCTTTGGGGTGCTTGCCTCTTGAGGGCTTTCACAGGCTCCAAGGGGAGCCTCCTTTGGAGGAGCAGCAGGGGAAACCTCCCCCAGGTACCATTTTAAGGGGGAAGGTGTGTGGCAGGACCCTGTTGGTGCCTGCCACTTTAAGACCTAAGCCAAACAGTCAGCAGGTGCCTGATTGCAGCAGCCATTTTAGATTCAGGGCTGCCTATATAAGCAGAGCATTTTGCTGCTGGCAGCAGAGGCAGCAACACTGCCTGGCTGCAAGGCTTCATGTATCATTCTGGAGGTAAGGGCAGGAGCTGTAGGGGATAGATTGGAGGGTCCTGGTCCTGGTCCTGGTCCTGGTCCTGGTCCTGGTCCTGGTCCTGGTCCTGGTCCTGGTCCTGGTCCTGGTCCTGGTCCTGGTCCTGGTCCTGGTCCTGGTCCTGGTCCTGGTCCTGACCTAAAACTGCACCCTGCCAGGAGTGGGTGGCCTGGTGGGGCTCTCAGTGGTGCGGGAGCCCTCAGGAAATGCTAGGCCAGCTATCACCCCAGTGAAAGGCGGGTAGGGGCACCTTAACCTTAGCCCTCAACTTTGGGTGGGTCTGGTGACACTAGAGGTAGTTGAGACCAGGCATGGCTGTGGTCACCTGAGCCCTGTGGGATGCAAGACCCTGAGGAGGAAGAGTGTGGGCCAGGCATGGCTGTGGCCACCTAAGCCCACTGGGGAGGGAAGCCCCATGGTCCCAAGTGAGGGGGCAGAGATGAGTAGCCCCGAGTGAAGCGGGTGGTGTAGAGCCTTGAGTGAGGGGGCAGAGTTGAGTATCCCCAAGTGAGGGGAAGAGTTGAGTAGCCCCAATGAAGGGGGAGGAAAACCAGGAGGACTGAGAGCCCAGTATGTTTATATAAATAGATCACAATGACATGCTGTTCCAGGGAGGGAGGGAGAGTCCCTGTGAGGCCCTGGAGCACCAATCATGGTGTGAGTTACCACAGCTCCCACAACCAGGCGGGTAACCCCTCGGAGGGGCCAGAAGGCAGACCCCAGAGAGAGTGGGGCTAGAGGCTCAGAGGCCTGAGGTAGAATACCCTCAATTGATCAATGCTGGGGTCAGGACCAGAATGGGCAAAAGGGCCAGGGGCCCACTGTGAGAGATGCCCAGAGCTGAGGGCCTTGGAGGTGAGGCCAGGGCCTGTGTTTCCCTCTCAGGGGGACCACACCCGAGAGGGAAAATAGTTTCAGGAAGCTAGGCAGCTCGAATGAAGGCAGGGTATGCCACTGGAATAGAGGGATCTTAGACGGGTCCAAACTGGAGGATTCTGGGACCCAGTGTAGGGCTGGTGAGATTAACATCAGTGGATGCCATCTGCGAGGCATGGGATGCAGTGTAGGGGAGGTACGGAGCCACAGATAATGCCCCCTGGCATTGGGGCATGAATGGGCAGCCTCCTGCCTTAATTAACATCTTAATTAATTAAGAACAAGGTGTGGCAGGAAAATCAGGTGGGTGGCGTGCCTAAAGGCAAGTGGGGAACCTAGTACTGTGGCTAGGCAGGGAGCCCCACTTTGCTACAGGCAGAAAGAACCAGCAGCATACCTATAGGCTAGGGAACTCCCTTTGCAAAAGCACAGTGGCAGAAAGAGATCTTGGAGTCATTATCGATTCTAAAATGAACATGGGCCGACAGTGTGAGGACGCGGTTAGGAAGGCCAACTGTACCTTGTCATGCATCCACAGATGCATCTTGAGCAGGTCCAAGGAGGTGATCCTCCCCCTCTATGCAATACTGGTCAGGCCACAGTTGGAGCACTGCATCCAGTTCTGGGTGCCGCACTTCAGGAGGGATGTGGCCAGTATTGAGAGGGTCCAGAGGAGGGCCACTCGCATGATTGGAGGGCAACAGGGCAGACCTTACGAGGAGAGGCTATGGGACCTGAACCTGTTCAGCCTTCATAAAAGAAGGCTGAGAGGGGATCTAGTATCCATTTATAAACTTACCAGAGGGGACCAGAGGGGAATGGGTGAGACCCTGTTCCCCCCAAGCACCTCCCAGAGTAACAAGGAATAATAGCCACAAGTTGATTGAGAGTAGGTTCAGGCTAGACATCAGGAGGCACTACTTCACAGTCAGGGTGGCCAGGATCTGGAACTAGCTTCCAAGAGAAGAAGTGGTGCTGGCTCCTACCTTAGGGGTCTTTAAAAGGAGGCCTTTTGATAATTACCTAGCTGGGGTCATATGAGCCCAGTATTCATTCCTGCCCAGGGCAGGGGGTTGGACTTGATGATCTGGTGAAGTCCCTTCCGATCCTACATTTATGAACCTATGAATCATTTCTGGCAGTTTTGTAAGTTTCAGGCCCAGAATAATATATAGGTAACTGAGAAGCAAGAAGACTTAAGGAACAGAGTCTCAAAAGGAATTGTTACTCAATTTCTGTTCTGGCCATGGAGATGAATGGAAAATAGGAATAAAAGCAACATAGATTTAAGGAAGGTCATTTATACTGGATTAACCTATTATCTTTCTTTTATAAATTAATTGATATCCCAGACAAAGGAAATGTATAAGTCTCATTTATCTGGTTTTCAATACCACATATTGAAATGCTACATTGGAAAATATTACCATTTTGTCCTGGTTATAACCTGACCCACATCTTCAAGTTCAGGTGTGGAAAGACAGTACTTTTTCCTTTAATTTAAGTAAATAACTATAGATAAGAACCTTATACTGGTATCAGCCATGCAACATTCCACAAGAGAATCAGATAACTAAGGAAAGGACCCAAAGAGTTAAATGTACAAAAATAACAGCTTCACTGACAAATTCTGACTTGATAGTTACTGCATATATGGGAATACTATAAATTAAAAAAAAAGACTGTCAGGGGCCCAATTACTGGCCAACTTCACATACCAGTAGAATTAAATGTTTATGGCTATTTTGGAGGGGAATAAGAAGTTTTACTTAATCAAAAAACAGTAGCTAAGTGGATGAAAAGAAGAATTATGAAGTAGGAAAGGATATGGCCAAAAGTGAAACAACTGGTAGTACTGAAAGAGTAAATATTCCTGGGGGTAGAGAGGTGACTAAGGGGATTTCATCCAGGTTTTGTCATATTTAACAATTTAGAAAGTGACTATGGCACAAAAAGTATAAGTGCACTAATAAAATTTGCCTATGGCAGAAGTTTGGGAAATACCATCAATAAAGAAAAATGTTGGAATATCAGAGAAGGGACTAGAGTAGTACAAATGAGATGAAACTAGCCAATAAATGATTCTGGGCTGAAGGGAACAGTCAACAACTCCTGTTGAAACTGTTCCAAGATACGCTAAAACAAACATAGAGAAAGCTCAAGAGTAAACACAACTCTCTTGATCCTAGAGGCCTGGTCGCTGTTGCACATACACTGCATTTGGAGGATGTGCTAATCAGCAGTCTGAAGAGATGCTCTTGGTCTCTAAATCAGTGCTGATTTTTTTTTTATTTTGTGTTTTACAGAATATTTTATATCCTACTTGTTAGAGCAGTCACTGAGTGGGTACACACATAGGCTTCAGTCCCTGATTTAATTAATTTATGTAAAATAGCATTGGAAGAGAAGTCCAATTCTCTTTGGCAGAGGAAGAAATAACACAGTGTAAATGCCTGGATAAAGAGAAGCAATTCTTCCTCTTCCTTTTTTTGTCAACCTAGTTTCAGATCCTTTTCTTCCCAAAGAAGTTATCTAGTGCAGAGGTTCTCAAACTGTGGTCTGTGGACCACCACTGGTCCGCGAGCTCCATTCAGGTGGTCTGCAGTAAGGTTGTGGAACAATCACGAATATCTGTAGTTGTAAGGTAAGACTACTGATATTAAAATATGAGTTGTGTGCTTTGATTTGTAGAGCAACAAAAAAAGTTTATTAAGTGGTCCGCAGAGACCCTCAGCAATTTTCAAGTGGTCTGCAAGAAAAAAAAAGTTTGAGAACCACTTTCCTAGTGAATATTATCTAAATTCAAAATCAATTTCAGGATGACCAACACCAGTTAAAAACAAATATTTATTGTCAAAAACAAGTCTCCTATCTCTAGAATCTGTTGGCAATATCCTCTCACCATCCTTATCTGCTAGAGAGAAGGATGAGGATGGTGGCAGTGTAGGAAGGTAGCCAAACTGTTACCTATTTAAATTTGTGTTGGTGAGCTGACTACTGACAAAAAGCAAGAGACTTGCCTATAGCCTGTCATTTTGTTAATTACACCCTAAGTGCATGGTAGGCACTGAAATAAGTGTTTATCTGGGTTCCTGTTACAGAAAGATGCATGTTACCTGTTGCAGGGGTTTGGGTTGTAGCCGTGTTGGTCATATTACCTGTGGCATTTTTATGGGAGGCCTGATGAAGGAAGTGGAAGGATGGAAGATAGATCATGCCATCAGCAGGTCTTTCCTGGAGCTCCGTCTCTTCTCTCCTAATTTTCCTCTGATGAAACACATATGTATGTGTATCTATGTATTTATATACATAGGTGTGTGGAAGAAACAACTGGTGGTCTTCCACATGCCCAGGGGTGGCAGACCACACAACAGGAGCAGCAGACAGGAACTTTAAGTCCCTGAATCAGATAAACAATCTCCCACTATCCATGGTTTCAGCACTCTGTCTCTTTCCTCCATGCTTAATACCTGCCTTACCATTCCCCTCTTCACCCTTTCTATCTATATGCCCCGGGGCACAGAAAGGAGAGATCGGTCTGTCACCACTGCTGTCACAGCTATTCCTGCCCTACTCCAGTTGGAGTGGTGGGGAACACCTTAGGGGGACTGGGCAGGGAGGGGAAACTTACTCACCACCATTTGTTGCTCTTTGACTGAGCCCAACTCCTTGCATAGCCTCTCCATGCAGCTCTAGCTGGAGCAGGGTAGGAGTGGCTCCGGGTCTCCCCCCACACCCTGGATCATCCTGGGGCAGAGGCAATGGTGGGAAGGTATCTTCTTTGTGTGCTTAGAGTCCTAAGTGGTGTTAGCTGGGGAGGAGGAAGATGAGGGATGAGATAGTAGGGGAGGTGCTGCTTAGTGCAGAGGGGAAAGGAGATGCTGCCAAGAACAGGGGTCTGGGATTCTTACCTGCTTCAGGGACTTAAAAAAAACTTTCCAGCTGCTGCTTCCACAGCATGTTCTGAACTCCGCAGATGACCTGGCTGTCTGGAGCTTCAGAGGTACATTGTGGAAAGTTAGGACAGTGTAACAATGCCACAGCATGACCTCCACATCTGACTCTCTATATACATATACACCTATGTATACACTAAACGCTGATAAACACCTTCTGATTTACCAGTAGTAGTAACAGTAGTTTATTTGCAGCTTTCACTAATATGATACAGAAGAATTAACAATAAAAATATGATTTGTTAATGGTAATAGAATTAAAAACACACATTCTACTACTAAAATAAGAGTAAAATAAAACATGGTATATAAAATATACATAAAAATAAATACAATGAAGCATTCAGACTGGACATAGCGAAAAACTTCTTTACAAGTTGAGTTCCAAGGATCTGGAACAGGCTCCCCACAGAGGTGGTGCAATCACTCACCCTCTGCCCAAGTGCAGAGGGGCTAGAACCGATGATCTTGTAAAGTCCCTTCCAGCCACTAACATCTATGAATGTATTTAAAATTAGAAATTATAATTATTTTTGTCATTCTGGAACCCCATTTAACTGCCCCAAACCTGTTTTTCAGTGGTCCTTGAATGTATGTCTTAGTGACATTGAAGAAAAGATGTTTGTTCCTCACTTAACTGACCTGGAACATCACTTTATCACTCTTCTGCTATCCTTTTCTAACTCCACTTACTGACATCATGCTAGCAAAGCTATTTCTGTACCCCTTTGATGTTTATCTTTAATGTTTCTAAAAATAAAAAGTTAAGTAAACTACCATGAACGTATATTTACAATGCAGCTAGGCGTAAACTGCAAAAAGGTACATAATCGTTATCAACACAACTAAGGCTACCACACAGATATACTTCATATAGAGTTTTTATTGTGCACACACATAGAATTTTTGGCTACACTAGGCTACAGTTATGCTAAGCTATAGGTAAGCTAAGGCACTGCAAATGACCTTGGGAATAGCAGACTTCCCTGACCACTGGATGACTTGACAAAAGATGCAATGAGCAAAAGCGCTGATTCAAAATTAAAAAAAAACCCCACGGTAGCTGAACAAATTGAGGAGTAAAAAGTTAAAACTTGATTTTAAAGTTGACATAAGAGGCAAGATGTACTCAGCAGGAGATGAACTAGAGAAACCTACACTCAGCAGGGAGTGAGCTCTTGATGCCTGAACTTGGCAGGGGAGAGCTACAGTTGGTAAAGGATGAGCGGCAGGTGTCTGTACTTGGCAAAGAGACAAATATAAAGGGATATCTTGACAGAGAGAAATATGGATTGATACATGTTGGGGGCACCTAAGCTATGAATGCAGGGATTATCACACCTGGACTCCAGGAGGCTGGCTGCAGGTAATGGCCTCTGAGAGCATATGGACCTAAGCAGTCTGAAAAGCAGACCAAAAGCAACACAGGCAAGAAGCTGGCTGGGAACACTCCCATGTGCCTCAGAACAAAAACAAATAGTTTTTTAGCAACAAAACCTTAGTCTAAGATCTTCTAGCAAACTATGTCCTGTTATAACTTTCTTGCTTAAACTTAACTGCAGATTTTACTAGTTGCTGAGCTGGTTGTATTACCATATTTACATGATCAAAAGATATGTTTCCCTCACTATTTAACATGGGTAAAAAGTCCCTTGCCTTACAATTGAGCATAAGGCAGTGGGGCGCTGCGGGGGGAGGAAGGGAGACAGGCAGTTACTGTTGCTCTGGCCCAAACCTGGGGTTGGGGCTGCTGCTGTAGATGCAGCCACAGCCACAGCCACAGCCATAGACTATTCCTCTATTGCCCCAGCACACTCTGCCACTGCATCCCCGAGTGCAGGGTTTGAATTACAGGGGAGCAGGGGGTGGGGGGAGCTCAGCCCCTCCCCATAAGAGATGAGAGAGCCCCACTTTAAGATTTCAAAATCATAACTTGGGAGGGCCTCTGATTTTCTTAGGGCATTGTGAAGGGCAGCCCCTTTTTTTTTGCAGATTCCCCCCCCCCCCAAAGTCAAAGCGTAATTCGAACCCTGACCAAGTCTCCCCCAGCAAGCCATTTTTGCTTTTCTCTTCCTCTATGCTGCACTCATTACCTTTGCTTCGATCCGTGGGGTCTGTCTCTGCTGCAGCCTGGGCATAAAGCTTGGCTCCAGCCTGGCCCTGCAGCAGCAGTGCTGGCTGCATGCTGCTATTATGGGGCTGGGCAGGGACCATGCTCCATTCACCAGGCTGAAGCACAGAATGAGCCTGCAAGCCTGGAGCAAAGATAGAAGTAGGGGGCTGGAGGGGCAGGTTGGGGTGTGGGGAAGAGACTTTGGGGGGAGGGAGAGATGGGGGTGGGGACCTGAGGTTGCACAGAGGAACGGGGAAATAGGGAAGGGGGAATCAGAGCAACCTGAGGCTGCAGGTACAGGGCAGGCACTATGGGGGTAAGTGGGGAGGGGGACAGGCAGCAGGGGGAAAGTTGCTTGCCTCTCTCACTTCCTGCCACACTGTCTTCACAGTGTGGGTCCCCTACTGCCTGTCCTTCTACTACCTATCCCTCAGTACCCCTCCTCTACCTGCCTCACTACTACCACCCACCATCTGCCCTACCACCTGTCCCCTAATACCTCCCCCACTTTCTGTGTCCCCCACTGCTTGCCTCGTGTATGTGTGTGTGTGGGGGGGTGAATTTAAGATGACCCTCCAACAGTTAGATTCCATACATGTATAATTATAATAAATGTATCAATTTTCTGTGTGTAGAACCTAATTATTGGGGGGTCATCTTGCATTCAGGGTTGTCTTGTATTCAGGTAGATACGGAAATGACTGAAACCACTTTGTTGAACATGCCATTTGTAAGACTAACAGAATGGAAACAAGTTCAGGGTCATTTAAGTTGGGTTTTGGACCAACTGTTTCATTTGCACTCCTGCTACACTGCTTATGCCCTTAAAATTGGCCAACCCCTTTGGACTGAGCCCTAAAGCAGTAAAGACACCAGGGACTGAACAGACCTCTTTCTAAGATATTGTAAGTTTCACTATATAGTAGCTGTACCAAAGCTCCAGCTCTGAGGTTGGGTGACCATAGTCCCAAGTGTCTGAAATCTCTTGTCCTTTGGGGCTTGACTTTGTGATGGGTAAAGTATGCACTACCTGTGCGTTCATGGTAGCAGGAGGAAACTCAAGGGCCAATGTACAGCAGCCCAAGTGCTATTTAGCCTGGGATGATACCTTACATTAGTTTTAGCTCCCCAGACTGCCTAAATATTGCTCCTCCTACCCTTGCTTACTGAGTCTTCTTTTTCATAGAACTACAAAGCTATAAATGGAAAGGAGAAATTTAAGCCATATATCTACAGCCATCATGCTTCATCAGTATTAGAGCAAACAATTTATTGATGAGGTATGGAGTATTTATGTTGGGGCAGGCAACCTCTCCCCTCCCTCCCCACTCCCCCAAACAAAAATGACTCCCTGCTGCCCGTGGTTCTATATACATTTGGTTTCAGCTATCTTACTCCTAACTCTCTGACCGTACTGAGCAGTAGTGTTGGTATCATGGTTCGTGCCCACCAATACTACATCACTGTAGCAACGAGCTATGTCTCCGTAGCTACGTCTCTGTAGCTTGTTGCTATAGCAATGTAACCTCTCATGTAGATGTGCCCTCTCCATGCTATGCCGAGTACTAGGATCTATAGTTGAACAAAACAGTTTGTTTCAAATGCTCCCTGATAAAAAAAAAAATCATCCATTGAAAGATTAAACTTCCTTAGAAGTGCATGACTCCAATCCTTACATCAGTCAATTCAAGGGACAGCAAACAAATAAAAAGCAAAACATGTGTTGGAAGCTATATCAATTAGTTGAAACCCAATTACTGGAAAGCATTTGCTTTTTTTAGTATTATGTCATGTTTTCTGAAAATTAAATTATTCCCCTTAGTGCAGCCTGAATAAAAGCAGTACAAGGCCATATAGCTGCAAGAGTAGTCCTGAGAGGAAATAGGATGCAGAGGCAAAATTCCTTCTCTGTTCTACTCATCTACTAAAAAGCTAGTATTTATCTCCTGGTCTGTATTAGCAAAAAATGCAGTGGTTTCAGAAACCTACTTGCACTGACTGGTGCAAATAGGAGAGAGATTCAAGACTCACAAGACTAGATGTTATAGAAGGGGAATAGTGGATATCCAGCATTTCCTGACTCTTGCCACATGCAGTGAAGCTCTGCAGTCAAAGTCTAGTTCGGTTAATAGATAGTACATTCTTAAAGGATAAAAGTGAAGTCTGTGGAATACCACTATCCTTTCCTACCACTCTGCAAAGGAACTACCTCAAAGGGCACGTCTACGTGAGACACTTTACTTTACAGTAGAGCTAATTACTGTGCAGTACACATCTTTGTTTTTCACATGCACACACTTACTGTGCAGAAATTGGCTCCAATAGTGAGTAAATTTGCTACCTTCAAATACAAGTAGCAAATTTACTTGTGATGAGTACCTGCTCAGTAGTGCATGTTTAGATGTCTGGGAGCAAATGTGCTCCCAGGCATCAGGAAGTGGGAGATTGGTCCCTTCCCCCTGGAGCTGTCTGCTGCCAGGGTGGGCTCCACAACCAAAGACTAGGCGAGGACAATGTCCCCCTGTCCCAGCAGTAAGGAGCTCCCAGTCTCCACTCTACAGTCATGGAGTGTGCTGAGAGATCCTTCTCTCCTACCACCAGCTCTGTGGTCATTGGGCTGGCAGTGGGAAATAAGGATTTCCCAGCACTGGCCCCACAACTGCAAAGCCACTGCTGGGATAGAAGGATCTCCCAGCCTGGGTCTTGCAACCACAGGGCATGTGGGCATCTGAAGACACATGCCCAGGAGAGTTTACTCTCAAGTAATTTACTCGAGAGTAAACTGCTCCCAGATTATTTGCACATGTAGATGTGTCCATAGAGTATAACTGTTTAAAGTTCTTAGTTACTAAAAATCAGGAAAAAAAGACTCCAAAACCAGTTCTAAAGCTGGAAATGTATAAGTTCCATAAAGATAAGCCTGTGTGATATCTCATATCTCATGTGCTTCATCCTAAGAGTATCATGTCTCCTTACTAAAATCTACCTCTAGCATCCTTAACTGCTCAAACTAGGATATGGATTGTGAAATTCAGGGACTTATTTTCCACATGAAATAAATGCTGGGTAAATAGATGTGAAAAGGATGTTGTCAAAACAAAGGAGGTTTATAGGAACCTGCTATCCCATTAGGCTAGCATAGTTAAGAAACACTAATTACCGCAGTGACCAGCACAAAAGGGAATGATGTGGCTCGCATTGTTTGTGTGTACAAATGGCCATGTACTTTCCAGCCCAAATGGCCATGTACTCATTTATTAATGGGTCAACTAGGAGCAGCCTTTCACAGAAATCCATAGAAAGGTTCAAATGCACCGCTCTGGAGCCCCTGCAAAATGCCTTAAGCATTCAACCATTGCACCCATAAAAGAATACAATAGGTTAAAAATGCAGCAGAAAATAAAGAGACAGCCATAGATCACAGGAGAACTGAAATAACTGAGCTCTACTGTCAATTTGAAATTGTGGGGTGAGAGGGAAGATGTAAAACTAACCTGTTGTGAAAACTATGACGTCAATAGAAGGGATCATTGACATGAACAAATGAACCTGTTTATCTGGTATGGGAAGACAGAATTATCATAAGGAGCTTAAGGTATAATAACATTCATTGTAGAGTAAGGCTAAAGTCATCTTTGGCAGCATAAAATACAAGAAATATTAGTGCCAGAGCACGAAGCATAAATGTTTGCAGCAGACTATTCCAAATTGGTCAAACACTTCAATTTTAAACCTAGGACTACTTACCTTGGAGTCAAAGGGTAAAGAAAAGTTTGGAAGAAGAGAAAAATTCAATAAAACCTCTTCAAAATTCAGACCAGTTTCACCAACCCATTCATGGAATCCCCCCAGAACCCCAAGTTTCTCCCTGCTGTACTATTGCTTGTCCCAAGAAGTGAATTTGGTTTTCCCTGGAATAACAACTTATCCTCAAAACCCCTGCTCCCCTATGAACTAGCCCTCATAGCTGCAGCAAGGGAATCTCTGCCAGCTCTAGGTGGCCTCCCATGTGGTTTGTGAAAGAAATTTTAGGTCCACTTTTCTGTAGAAGGACTAGCCTGAACTATGATGCACCCAGAGATCACTCTTGCCACAGGCAACTAGTAAGGGGAGAAAACAACTAAAGGATGTATTACACAGGAGCAAAGACTTATACAAGCAAACTGATGATAGGTTTGGAAACAGAAACAAGGCAAGTTTCTTACCCTCTCACCTTGCTACGCCCTAGCTCTCCTTTGAGTTATGCCAGTGTTTTTAGAGATCAGGATACCTGCTGATTCTATCAGCACTCTCTGGTGGAATCCTGGACCCTTCTTCAGCATGAGGAAAATCCAAAATATCTAGATTTTATCCTAGCTACACTCTAAAATGCCTCCAAGGCAGCCCCAGGTCCCACACCCTGCAACCATGTTACGTCTCAGCTCTGTATTCTTGGGCAACCCTGGCACAGGATGCAGTCTGTCTGACTCACAAAGGACTCACCCCCCTCCCCTCCTCTACCTAAACGAAACTGATTAAGATGCAGTGAGAGACGCACCTAAGACCCTCACCAGATAAGGGTGACGAGTGAATCAACTGCCCTAGGTCTCATTTACATGAGAGATGGAAAACAGAAAGCCTGAAGCAGAGACTGCAGTGAATTCTGGGACCAGAGAAGCAGGAGAGCGCTGCATGATGGGGAATCTGTGCTTCCAATGTTAATCAACCCATGTTCACACACACCCAGCTCAGCATTTATCAGACCAGTTCTAATCTGGATTTACTAAGGACTTTTCCCCCCCAGACACACACACACAGCTCTAAGTTTAATAGGCATCTCGGGCCGTACATTCCCCGGTCCCACTATGGGAGGCCTATTTAAACTTGATTGACTAAAACTCGGTTGCCGGGTTAGGGAATGCTGAGGCAAGAGACCGAGTCAGAGGGGGTATGGGCAACATTTGAACAATGGTTAAGGGTTCATCACAGCATCCAGCCTGCTGGAGCCCTAATCCCAGGTGTTGTCATATCTTTCCCGAGACGACTGGTGGGAGTCCTCTCCACAAAAGGTTATGAGCACCCCAATAATTGTCTTAAGTCTGTTAAAAGACTATAGTAAGATCTGGAAAAGTCATGCTAAGCTGAGGCTTGTGCACAACAAGTAAAAATCCAAAATCCTGATGCTGCAAGCTATCTATTGTTCCTGAAGAAACCATGAGATATCCCATCAGTATATCTGCCACCCATAGGAATTTCAAGCTGGCTCCCAAGTATTTGGGTTACTCCCTAATCTTAAGTGTTTCCTGATTATCAATCAGTTTCCTGAGATGGTCCAAACCAGATAACCCCTTGTCAATAGAAAAGACAATGATTTACACTACTGAGGGTGCTTCGAAGCAGCTGAACTGAGGGTATAAAAATCTGTAAGTGTGTGTGCTGCTAGAAGAGGAAAGAAGAGGAAAAGGAAGGAAAAGAAGTAGAAGCAGGAGGAAAGAAGGAGAAGAAGAAAACCCCTGTGCTGACACCATCCCCTGTCGTTCTTGGGACGCTGGAAGAACAGATCATCTCTCTCTTCAAGGATTGTGCTACGGACTGTGCCTGTCAGCTTTGCAGCCTGAGTACCGTGGACTAGGTGAGATCCCAGCGTTCTCTGTCTTCTTTCTAGGCATAAACTTCTGAACCTGAACTGTATCAGTTAAGCTTGAGCTAAGTTTCCCCAAATACTTAGTGAAACCAGGGTAGTATTGTCATTGTTGGTGTTTGTTTTTCTTTTGCATGTCTATTACTACTAGTACTATTATATATTTCATGTGCTTAGCAATAAATAACTTTTATAGTCAAACTGGTAGTAATTGGGTATATTTTTCCTTCTCTGCTTCTCTTTCCTCCCGTGCTCTGCAGCAACGCTTGTTTTACCTATGCTAAAGATCCCTGTGAAGCCCAAATTATTGTGGGGTCTGCTCATCAAGAGGCCAAAGATTGGGACGTGCTGAGTTTGAAACACATAAGGGGATCAGCTTGTATAGGCTGATTGACCCAGTTTGACTCAGACGTGCCCTTCTGAACTGAATGCTGGCCCATGAGGGTGTCAGCTGGACACCCAGCCGGATTCAGAGGGATTCTGTTTACCCGTGTGCTTGTGTCTGACTGCATTTTATTGTTGCTCTTATGAACTGATTCTTGGCATATGAGGGTGTCAGCCTGTCCATGCTGATCAGCCCGGCCAGGTCAGGCGTGTCAGGTTAATTTGTGTGTGTTTGTGTGTATGACTGATTTGGTGACTGGAGGAACCCAGCCCATTGAGATTGAGTCCTGCAAGATAGCTCCACTGGGGGTGAGGGCTTGCAGAAGGGAGAAATACAGCTCTGTATAGTAACACAAGCAGCACATTGACAGAATCACCAAGACCCTAGAAACTATCCCTAATAAATGAGCACACCCCAAAGTAATGGGCAGCTTTGGTAACAACCAGTATTATTTTAATTGCTCATAAGTTACTAGAATCCTCCAATAATAATACTAGGAGCAATTTCTGGCCTTCATTAGGCACCTGGAAGTCCTCTGACTGAAAGACCTTTTCCCTCAGATGCTTTTTCTATGAAGGATTTGATTTCCCCATTACATGTGCACAATATCTTGGGTGCCCAACTCACTGTCTCCTTCTGTCTGTGTCTGGGGGTGCCAGTTGTCCTTAAATATGCAACCTTAAGTCCTTTGGCTAAACCACATCCAAAATTATAAAGACAGTATAAAATAATCTATATAGCAATAAATGTGACATAAATGGATACATCATGATATGAGTTGTCCAACAAGACCATGCGTGCCATATCAATATAGCAAAACACAACAAAACAATCATGGCACTCCACAAACCCCCAAAACATAACACCAATAACCACTAAAAGACTAAAATACCACATTAGTTAACCTTGGGCTGGACAGTGTGTCCAAAAGTCAACGTGGGAAGAAAACAATCTGTTCTATTACCTGCTCTTTCAAAACAATTTCATCCTGATGATTATATCACAGATATAAATATGTGAAAATGTAAAAATCTGCCATTTGGTACTAACTGTAGTGTCCTTTACAGAGCTGGGCAGCTGCCTGAACTGCATCATGAATAGACCATTTGGCAGTTTATTCTCAGGCTTATGGTATGACTGATAGACAAACAATTAATAGGTTCAAAACACTGTGCAGTCTTCCAATGTCAGAGCATATATATTCAAACCTGATTGCTACTTCTGGTCTAGGGAAAAGTCAGCTATCCAAACTGTGGTCATTTGCAACAAAATTTCATTACTTCAGTTTTGTCATTAGATATCCTGAGTATTTAATTGACACCAGAGGATTTTCCTCATGCTAGGCCTTACATGAGTTTAACAAAAAACCCTCTCATTTTTTTAAAAGACCAAACAGAAGCAGAGCAGTAATATTTTAATATAGGAGAAAAATATTTTTTGTGGACACAGGGCAATATGTTTGGCCTTATTGCTAAGAAAACAGAGAATAGGCTTTGATTAGCTCTTACGAATTGAAATGTGTAAATGTGTAGATGAACTTTGGTCTAGAACTGAAGAGCTGAAAAGTGAAAAGCACAAAGAAGATATCTTTCCTGCTGTTTGAGTCTATAGCACATCAGGGTCCCAGGGGTGGTTGTGACACCCCCTGGTGGCTCCACAACCATACCTCATTCTGCCCACAGGGTGCCCTCCTCTCTGTCTTTCCTGTCATGCCTTGCTGTTGCTTATGGTTTTGAAAAGGAAGCAGCCCTGCCCTGCCTGGGCCTTTGCATGGCCCTTGTTCAACTAAACTCCCACAAGGGATCCTCAGGCCCCTTGCTGGGCCTCACTGATCCTCAGGCCTCTCGCTGGGCCTCACTCTATAACCATGCCATCACAGGGCACCTCAAGCCTTAGGGACTAATTGAATGGCTCCAATCCTACCCTACACCACGCCCCAAGCCTTGCAGGTGTTATTGTAATGTTGATCTCTTTTTGGGCTTTGGCCTCCTTGGGTCCCACCCACTTCCTCTCAGCCAGGTTTTCTAGCCAGGGCCCACTGTATTGGACCTGGCTTTGAGGCACTAGCTCTGGTTCATCCCTTTCAGGCACCAGGTCCCTGGCCCCTGCCTGCTGGGTCCTGGACCCTGTCTAGTCACACTTGTCTTGAGCACCAGGCCTCTGGCCTCTGTCTAGCTCTATGGCCTCATACTCTGCCCCTCTCTGGGTTCAATAGTCACTGAAGCCTTGAGCAGCCCCTGGCAGGGCTCAAAGCATTTGCATGCCCCGCAGGCATTAATGGGACCTCCATATATTGCCCGTACACTCCCAACCCAAACCCTCCGGTGTAACTGTAACATAAACCATAAGCCACCAGGCTATAACATAAACACAAAGGGGAAGCAGCCTTCTGCTTCTTTAAGAGGGCAAACCTTTCCTCGCCTCTAGTGCTGGCAAACCTGGCCCTGGCCTGTCCCTGCGAGCTCCCCAGTTCTCCCTGGGGTTCCACAGACAAGATAGCAGTCCAATCAAAGAGCCCTGCTGCCCAGAGCTCTTTACCCTGCAGCTACTAGGAAGAGACTAGCTGGCTAGCTCAGGCTCTGGGCTTATATCTTCCCAGGACCCTGCGCCAGTTCCGGTCAGTAAACAGCATGGGCTGCCTGCAGGTGCCTGCAGATTGACCTCATTGCCCTGTTGCCATGGAAGCCTGCAGCTACTGCAGGCTGCCTAGTCTGCAGCCTGCAGAGCACTGCTGCCTAGCCTGCAGAGCACTGCTGCCTAGCCTGCAGTGCTCCCTTGCAGGGCTGCTTCTTCTCTTAAAGGAACAGGGAGCCTCAGGCTCTCTGTTACAGAGTCTCTTAGACCAACTTTGTTGCACCCTTTAAAAAAGTCATACAAGAGAAGACAGATCAGATGAGCATTTACTCAATGTATGCTGATGGGTATGGCTGATGTTACTATATTGTCTCACATATAAGTTACACCTTTCCCCCAAATGAGCTGGAGAAAATGGGGGTGTGCATTATATACAATGAAAAAGCATCCTCATTGGTCCTGAAATTGATGTGGGGGGTGCAGAGAAGTGGCTGTGTTAATTGCCATGGTTCTGGGAACAAAAACAATTAACACTGCCATCACTGTTCCCTCACCGCCCCCGTCACCATATTTTACCATTTTATGATAAGGTGAGAAGCAATACTAATAATCCGCATGTTACACCTGCTATTCCAAAGGATCTTGCATTGTAGTTATATCCTTGATGTCCTACAAACCTGCACAAGATGCCACTCATCCCCACATAGAATGACAGTTCAGC
>NW_005843358.1:6976-54620 GCF_000455745.1 Alligator sinensis | reverse complement strand
CAGCAGGTAAATATACAGTAAATTGTAGCAAAAAAACCCAAAGCTCTCCCCTTACAAGACAATGTAATTACATTCTCTTCACTGCCTATTGCCTCATTTTAAAGTGTACTTAAATATGGTATTATTCAAGGGATACTAACAACAATCATAATCGTAATGCAATTCTACAAAATGGCAGGAAATTCTGAGTTTTCCACTGGGTAAGAATAGAACAAGAAATACGGCTGTGCTGGTGGACCAAAACTTCAAACAGTGCAGAAAACATCTGTGTCTCAAGGACAGCTATTAAGTTTAACCTTTGGGGTTTCCTTGAAAAGGTTAATAAGCTTCGGGTTATTTCTGTTATTGGACAATCCCATACTATAAACACAGCCATCATACAGGAGGAGTTTCTGACAAGCTGAGGGTACATGTAATAGTATAGTTGGCACTGATCTGATGCATTTTTGAGTCAAGGAGCATATATTATGAGAAAAGCAAAGAGTCTCTGTGAAGTAGGATTCCACAAGAGAAATTTTTTTTTAAGTAGTGCTGTGAGTGATAGACTCTATCTTCTTAACAAAGAAAGGTAGAAAATTCAGTCAGTGCACACCTGTGTTCTCTGGCACCCCATCCAATACCTGTTAGGTATCCCTGGGAGATTTGGGGCACTTTTCTATGCTGTGGTGACAGTGCAGTGTATGGTGTCATCATTCAAACTTGAAAGTGTTCTGGTGAGACTGCATTAGGGTCATTCCCAGTGATTTCTGTCAGGCACACTGGAGACCAAAGTCCTGAGAGTGGCTGAGGGGAGTGTCCTCACACATACTCCCAGGCTTGGTGTATTCTAGCAGGAGCCAATGGGTAGGGTATGCTCTAGCATCTCCCAGCCACCCTATGCTACTTCTTTAGTGTAGAGGACATACACAGTAAGTATCCTAAGTTCCAGTCACCTCCAGCACCCCATATTCCCCCAGAATAGCACATCCTGATTGCCCTGTACTTATATTCCCTGTCCTTTGGGCACCCTTGTACATGCTCAATCTGCAGTCTTTGTAGTTTCCTTCTGCTCAGTCTCTCCATTTATCTTCTCTCAATTTATTCCACTCCCCCCCACCACCATATTTCCATCACTATTCAGCCAATCCTTCACCTCCTGAACTTACATTTTACTCTCTATGTATTGCTCCAGTTTCTTAAATGTATTGCCTAAGGAGTAGCTATTTTCTCCTGAGGGTAATATATTGTCTTTATTCTTAATACACACAATGGGCAATAGTGGCCAGTTTTCTTAAGGGAATCCCCTTGAACATGCAAAAAGTATGAAAAACAAATGATTGTCAACAAAAAAGGAACCATTTTTCTAGCCTATCTAGCCATTGTCAGGCATTTTCATCAGGATGTGATTGTTGGGTTTGGAAGATGCTTTTGTCAACAGAAAATGGGAAAAATGTGAACTGTTTAGAAAGTCTCTGTCAAAAATAGAGATAATTATGTAATGTATAAATAAAAAACCTTTTTATTAGAGAAGATGATGACATAGAACAGCCACTTATTATTGAAGCAGAAAATAGACGTAAGACAATGTCACGAATTAAGAAAATTAATTATTGCTTATCATTGGCTATGCTAGTGTTTTGTAGCTATTTAAAAAAGAAAAAAAGCAGAGGGACCTCTGGAACAATGCCGATTCCTGATGAGTGCTAAAGTGTAATCAATGTCAGTCTCGCCTCAATTAAACTAATCAATTAGTCTAGGATGGTTATCACCTTCTCCGTAAGGAGGGGGGGGGGGGGTTTTTGTTTTTTCCCTTTAAGGCAGTTGTTGCTCTTTAGCCTGCTGGCTGGAGACTGCCAGGGCCCTTCTTGATGCAATATTCTGCACCTCCACACTCTCTCCTGCCATGACTTGATGATAAGGGAGAAAAGAAAAAATGTTTGGATGTGTAGCTTCTTGCACAATTGGTCCTTATGTCCACCTTAGTATAGTGAGGGCTCCGCCAACCCCTATACCTTCTCCCGTTCCACTAGGTGTTAACCTATAGTCCATATAATCTGCCAGAGTCTATCAGAGTCCTTCCAATGGCTCTGACCACAGTCACCACAAACTTAGTCCTGCTTGGCCTCTACCAGGGTTTTAGAAAATGAACTGACTTGTGTTTAAACAGCCTCCTGGCTTATGTGCAGATACTTACTCTTCGCTATTGCTCTGTGTCTAGGAGAGTTCTTCCCCTCTTCCCAGATGGAGAAAACACAGTTAACTTATCTCTGTCATTCTATTCTGGTTTTTATGGTACCTCCTTTTCAGTCCTTCTCACTGGACTGCCCTGCTGAGGCTTCAGGTTATCTTTGTCTTGGCTTCTTCCCTGTCAGCTCTCACTAGAGCTGACTCCCTGAAGAGCCTTCCTTGCTGCCTCCTGGATGTTCTCAGCCCTTCCCGGTCCACCCTGTTGGATTCAGGAACTTCCAGTTCTGGTTGTTCCCCTCTTGTCTGTCCCGGCTCTCTTTTTATAGCGTTCCCTCCAGAAACACCAGGAGAAGAAGGATCCTGTGTGGCTATGTTTAACTTCAGCGATGGGACAGATGCTTGCAAGCACCCTTCCAACCCTGGTGTCTTACCCTCTGCCACTGATGTCTCTTCTTTTCCCTTACAAACAATCACATCTCTTTAATTTTGGGGAACTTACAACATTATGGACCCATCTTCAGAAATCATGTGACTGATTACATTGGGAATTTCCAACATTATAGGCTGAGAACTGAATCTGATCTAACTGTTAATGTCCCCTACTTTTGCTTTTGGCATAAAGTTACAGCCCCTGCAATGCTATCTCCTTGAGCCTCCACTTTATACTTCTTTAAGCCTCCTCAACAACATTAAGCCCCTCAGAAGCTGGAGTTTTCAGGTAGGTTCCAGCTCAACAGTAGAAGGCCTAGAACACCTTATTAGCAGGGATGGCCTGGATCCCCAAAACCCAGGCTCTTCAGTAGCCACCCAGAAAAATAAAAGGTTTCACTTGGAATCCTTACTGCAATTTGACAACGTTTATCAAACCTAAGATATTTCATGCTCAGCTATTTGGCTTTTTTTGACAAGTCCATAGTCGCAAAAATATTTCTGATCGGCTCTGTCCCTGAGCTCTTGGATTCTTTCTGATCTCTCCCCCAATCTTCCAACCCTCAAATACTTCTGACTTTTGGCTGGAGGGACATCTACCTGCCTGCTGCAGCAGCTCTGACTTGTTTCTCTTCCCCAAAAGGCAGAGAAATGAAGAAGACAGTCAATCTAAAGGGGTTTTCCCTTTGGCAGTGAAAACTGTAGAGTGGAACTTCAAGTATTGTTGCAAGACTGGTTCTAATAGGGCCAGTATAATATTACCTGTATAAAATTTTCAAGCTCTGGCTATACTATAAACAGAACTAACTAGCAGTACTGATTTTACTATACACTACTTCCTAAGGCTCTTGGATCAGCAGTCTGCAACTTTATGCATATGTTTAATTCACTAACTTACAAGTTTGATTAGCATACATTACTTTACTTACTGAAGTGCCAGCTAGCACCCTGATCACAAGGATTCAAGACTGCTAAAGATGATGTCTAGTGATAATACTCAGGAACAATGAAATCAAAATAGTCCCAGGATCTCTCCATGTTCTTCTGCCCCCCATGTGGGTTCCTAACTTTCATTGTTCCTTGCACCAGAAAGGAGGCTGCTCCACTCTGTGGTTACAGGAGTCAGGGAACAATAACCAGAGACCAGGAAAGACCAAAAACAATTGTGCCCTCTAACTAACGCTCTGCATTTGTGAGCATGGGTGGGGTGCTGTAGTGTGCTCTCTTTGTGTCGTAAACACAGTCGCTCCAGCTGGATATCTATAGTTTCAAAGGCAGAGAATGATGGGCGGAAGAGAAAGAAACTGGCCCAATAATTTCTGTTCTTTCCATCATTCTCTGCCTTTGAAACTATAGAAATAGAAGAAGAGCACAAATTACTGGGCCAGATTCTTTCCATTCCTCAGGAATATTCTTTTCCTGACTAGAATTGGGTTTGGGACTGAATAATGTGATCCAAAAATAGGTGTAGCTGGCTAAGGATAAACATCAGCCACAGTGCTAGAGCAGTGAGGTGACTCAAAAATATCTCATATTTAACAAGTAGTTGTCACCTTTTAGTCTTTACTGATCCCCAGTCATCTTCCCCTGTGGTACTAGCATACTGCTTTCAAGCTTCCTTTCATCATCCTTTCATTCTCCTTCTCAGAAACTTCAAGGGCCACACTGACATCTTGCCTGAAACCTTTGTCACAGACTCCTTTGTTTGACCTTTAATCTTAGATCAGCTCTCCTATTCATCATCAGAAAGACCATGCCCTGACCTTCTTTTCTCTAAAAGTAATTATCCTCTGACCTTTCAGCCTCAAATGGTCCTGACACATTTTCTAGAAAGAAATCCAGTCTTGATTTGAAGACAGCAAGAGAGAATACATTATTTCCGGCGGTAACTCATTCCAATAGTTAATCATCCTCCTCCTTAAAAAAAAAAAGAATCTTATTTCTGCTTTGAATGTGTCTTGCTCCATCCATTGCATTTTTGTTAGATTAAGGAAGCCTTTAGTAGCCAACAGTTTCTTCCAGGAATGGAATTTACAAATTGCAATCAAGCCACTCCCAGATCTTCTCTTGATAATCTAAATAGATTGGGCTCATTAATTCTCTCACTGTCCAGCACTTTCCCTGCCCCTTGAATCACTTTTTCTGCTACCTCTCCAATTTTTCGAGAATCTTTTCCAAATATTGATACCAAACCTGTATTGGTGTTAACAGTGCATCAATGTAGAGGTAAAATCATCTCCTTGCTTCTTCTGTTTAGACAATCCTGTAGCACATCAGTTATTTTTAAAAACATCATTGTACTGGAAGCCCATGAGGTGTAATTTACATTAGTTTTATACACTGGTGTGCACCAGAACTCAGAGGAAACACAGATGGTTGAATATCTCAGTAAAGCTGTTGGCAGTAGGTGGTCTTACAGCATCTGAATACTAGGTGCTAGAATAGCAGGTAAATAGACTGTTTGCTTATGGAAAATGTCTCACCCTGCACAGCTGCAGACATACAAGATTCCAGTGGGTGCATCTACATGAGACATTCACTACAGTCGTCTAATTAGCTGCACAATAAACATTTTGGCGGCTACATGTACAGCCCTATTGAGCTTCAGGAAACTAATAAAATCTGTAAGCAGAATAGTACTTGTAAATACAAGTGCTAATCTGCTGTGGAGTTTTTCATGCACAGCACTGCACATGTAGACACTGACCCGGCTGGCTGGGGGCACAAGGGTGCTTCAGTGCCAGGGCTTCAGTGCCAAGGCTTCCTGCTGGTTAGCCCCACACTGGAGCACCCTCACGCCCTAGCCAGCGACTCCACAGCAGGTTGAGCTGGGTTAGGGCAGCACAGGGCTGGCAGGCTGATCCTCCCAGGCCCCTTGCTAGTCAGGGCTTTCCTCTGACCCAGATCAATGTACTGGGATCCCAGGCACATGTGTAAATGCTGCACCTGGGAGCAAGAAACTCTACCACGATCAAAGCTGGAGTTTATTGTTTTGTATTAATATAAATGTGTAGGTGAACCCTGCATAACTTATACCCCAGTGTAGTGTTGCCCCTGTTTTTTTATTGGCAATTCTATTCCACAAATAACTAAGGTATATCAGCATGAGCCTGTATGTCATGTGTCCGCTTCTTGTTTACCCCAATATAAAGGCTGATTGCACTGACACAAATGTGTTCTCTAAGTTCTGATATTTTCATAGAAGGGAATTTATATTGTTGAGAGTTCATATGGATGGTGGTTGGGTCCTCAAGTATCTAATGCTTTTAAAGGGTGTTCAGAAAAGCTCCAAAGCTGATCCTGGGAAATGAAGATCAGTAAGTCTCACTTTATTCCTTGAAAATTGGTAGAGTCTATAATAAAGAATAAGATTAGCATGGATAAATAGGATAGTCAGCATGCTTTTTAAAGGAAAATCATGTCTCACCAATCTTGTGGAGTTCTTCAAGACTGTCAAACATGTGGGCAAAGGGGATCCATTTGAAATATTTGCATTTATATCAATATTTTGACAAAGCTCTTTCGTTGATCAAAAGCAAGCTAAAAGATAGGAACAAAGGGTAGAGCTGAATGGTCAGTTTTCAGGATGGAAGGAGGTTAATATTGGGATCTCTCAGGAATCTGTCCTGTGACCAGTTTTGTTAGGTATCATTAATGAAATTGAAAACCACTGTATAGATCCATGGTTCAAGCACATATTGAATGTTGTATGAGGTTCTGGTGTTCACATCTCAAAAACAATGTAGAGGTATTAGAAAAGTTACAGAAAAGGGCAAGAAAGATATGGATCATCTGCCTTGGCAGAAGAACCTAAAAAGGCTATAACTCTTCAGTTTGGGAAGGATATGATAGAAGTCTGTAAGGTCATGAGGCTTGTGGATAAAGTGAATAGGGAACAGTTATTTATCAAGTGCCAAGATTCAATAAGTAGGAATCACCAATGAAATTATTAGGAGGCAAGTTTAAAACAAACAAAAGGAAGTACTTCATTATACAGTTCATAGATGACTTATGAAACTTGTTGCCACAGGACATTGTAGGGACAAACAGCATAGCCATGTTCAAAAAGGATTAGACAAATGTATGGAGGGCCGGTCTATTGCGAGCTCCTATATAGACTAGTCAAGGATGGATCCTCTGACATTCCTAAGCCAATGTAGCAATGGTGGTTTATGCCAGGGAGGGTATCACAAAAGATGAATTACTCTGCCTGTGCCCTGTTCATATACTTTCCTTTTAAAGCATTTACTACTTTTCACTGTTTAAGACAAGATATTTGGCTAGCTGGTCCATTGGACTGACCCTGTGTGGCACTTTTTTTATGGATGGCAACATAACTGCTTATCCTGTACCTAGAGGATAAATGGAAAAGAAGCACAAAAGGTGATGCAGATGAAGAGAAATGAGATGTAAGCACAGCCAGAGGGAATTCTTTTTGTCAACTGAGCAAATACTTCTCTGCCTTTGCCCATCAGAACCTCTGTCCAGTACTTTCTGCTAGCTCCAGGGCATCATTCCTCAAAGTGTCTCTCTACTGAATTTACCAGAGTTGGCTTTGCAAATCTTTGCATTTAAAGTGAGAAACGATAGTCCTTTCTAGCTGAGAGGAGTTAACCTCTTCAGTGCCAAGTTGTAGGCACACTTGCTGTATTCCATTCACAACAACTCCAGAGGGTGAAAAAAGAAAAGAAAAGGATATAATATTGGTATCTATAAAGTCTTCTTCTTCTCAGCTGTCTACATCACATTTGACCATTTTGTTACGCATGGTTGTGCTTGTTTATTGCACTTTGTGAGATTTTTCACTCTATATGAGCCTTCAAGCAGCAGGCAGTGCAGCAGGTATTGCATCGTCTGAGGCTCTATGCCGCAGTCACAGATGGTTGAACCAAATGGTATAGCTCCATTTCTTCATTACTTCTTTGGAGTGTCCAACTCCCCTATGTAGGTGGTTGAGACATTGCCACCTTTGCCAGGGTTTATCAACCTCTGGTGGAAAGGACATGGCTGCTAGAATGCCCATTTTTTTGCTGTTATGTATTTTCTTCATAGATTCATAGATGTAGGGACCTAAGTAGATCTTCCAGTCTGACCCCCTGCCCTGGGCAGGAAAGAATACTGGGCTCATATTACTCCAGATAGGTAATTATCAAGCCTCCTCTTAAAGATCCCCAAGGTAGGAACAAGCACCACTTCCCTTGGAAGTTGGTTCCAGATCCTGATGGAGCCGCCCTGATGGTGAAGTAGTGCCTCCTGATGTCTAGCCTGAACCTACTCTCAAACAAGTTATGGCTGTTATTCCTTGTTACTCCGGGAGGTGCTCGGGGGAACAGGGTCTCTCCCTCCTGGCAAGTTTATCGATGGCCACCAGGTCCCTTCTTAGCCTTCTCTTGTGAAGGCTGAACAGGTTCAGGTCCCATAGCCCCTCCTCGTAGGGTCTGCCCTGCTGTCCCTGGATCATGCAAATGGCCCTCCTCTGGCCCCTCTTAATGCTGGCCACATCCCTCCTAAAGTGAGGCGCCCAGAACTGGACGCAGTACTCCAACTGTGGCCTGACCAGTGTCACACAGAGGGGGAGGATCACCTCCTTGACCCTGCTTGTGATGCATCTGTAAAGGCAAAACTCATGTAGATGGTTTGCTGCAGAATCTATGACTGTTCCAGTTTTCACAAGTACGGCACTTCCAAATTCCTTGCATGGTCTTTCAGTCACCATACTCATTCCAGGTATTGAGGGACAGTTATTATGAAGCCCTTGGTGCTTTTGTTGTAAGCACAAGATACAGCACTGGTCTTTCTTACTTAGACTTACAATCAGTTCTTTTTTCATGGTTGAAAACCCTTCAAGGCTTGCAGATAGTACTGTCAATGCTGGCCCTAAGGCAGGCTAATGTATGCTTCAGTCCCAGGGCATTATGATTGGTTATAGTTGGTCAATTTGTGGAGGCATAAATCTGTGAAGTAAAACATTTCTAAAGACGATTAAAGCCAGATTTAGACTTTGATTGTTTTGTGCTTAATGGTACAAACACATTGAACTATATATTCCAGCTATATTTCTAATGTATTTCTTACACAGTCAGGCATTAAAATTATTTTTATATAATTTGATTTAATATACACTAAAATTATCTGAGTGGTGAAAAAAAACCAGATACATAATCACTGATAAATCCAGGGCTGACATAATTTGGCTTGTAATCATAAGATAATGTAGTAGTATTATCACAGGTTATTTTGGTGTATACATTATTCTAGTGGAATTGCCTTGTTCTTTTTAACTCATTAATTATTCCAGTCATCAATGCTAAGTTGGTTATCAAACTTGGAACCTAATTCTAATCACATTAATGATGTCTTCCTTCCAGTGCAGTATTGTCCTTATATAAAAATAATACCTTTTAAATCTCAAATGACATCTCTGTCATCAGTATTATTTCCACATATTCACACTCAGTTTTCTGCTACAGTATTTGGGCCCCTAGATAACTAAGCAATTGGAGACCTTTTACTTTACTTGCATTTTTTGTAAACCTTTTATCAAAAAACAGACAGAATTTTTTTTCATAATGGTAGCCTTAGGAATAGATAGAATTGGAGAGAAATTCTATTATATCAAGGTTGATGATTGAAGCCAAATAAGGATTAACATATCAAACAGAATATATGATACCATGATATCATATAAAGCTTTGGGGCAAAGTCTGTCTTGCTCCAAAGCAACTCTTGATGCATGCTGGAGAAATTTCTATTGCCAGTCCTAATTATGACACCACACACTGGTTGCCTAGCACCTTGTCTAAGAAACCTGGAATTTCCTCCTCCAGCCCCTATTGAGAAAGTAGAAAGATGAAGCCTCATAGCTGAGAAGAATGCACTCAGAAGCCAAAGGAAGAGTCAGAAGTTCAGGTTAGCGCAGTAGTGGTGCCAGCAGTGATAGGTATGAATATTTGAATTTACATTTTCCACAAAGATATGGGTTTTTTTCTTTAATGGCTTACGAAGCCTGATTCTGATATAATGAGAGATCTGAGTTTTTTCATGGCATTTTGGTTCTTGGCTGGCATAAATACTAGGAGACGACAAGCTCTTGAGTAGTTGCAGTGATATAAATGGCTCTCTAAGGCAAACACACAAATCCACTGAGAAATAAACCTCAGCACAGGTACCAAACTGTTGAGGGATTAACAGACTACTAAAATATTCATGTTTTGGCTCCTGAAAAATCTGAATGCAAAACACTAGCCAATAAGCAGTCTGTCAGCCAAGTAATATGTTATTTATAAATACATGGAAGGTTTTAAAAGTGACAGTGATATTCATTGCCTTTCCATACTTCAGTACTTGTACAAGAAAAAGTAATTAAGTTTGCCAAGAGATCAGCATGCTTTCATCCTGCTGATATCCCCCCCCTCCCCCTACTTCAGCATTTTTGTGTAAGATTTATTAAAGCTTTCTTAGTTTCCTGCCCCTGAATATGTCTGGAGAAGGGAAAGGAAAGGGAAGTGAACACCTGTTCTGAAACAAAGTAAAAGGAGAAGCCATATTTCACTCTTTTCCCACATCATAAAATTTGGGATAGTTTTGAAAATGATAAAGGAATTAAGTATCCATTTATCACTTTAGGGCTAAGAAAGTGACAAACCAAGAACGGAAATGGGGAAAAAGGCTTCTGCCAGGGAGAGAAAGGACTTCAGCTGTCACATTCTGCATCCAGTTTCACCCAGTTCCCCCACCTTGTTGAGCCACCAATCAGTTGTTTAGTCAGATTAAGTATGTACCACTCAGTAACAGAGCTGGCTCCAAAGGGAGCCAGCAGAAGAGCTGCTGCACAGATGTTCCTGTCACTTTGAGGCTTACTATACACCACAAAACAGGGGGGGGGGGGGAAGACCAGTTGGACTGTGTCCTCTAGCAGAAGGCATAGGAAAGGAAAGATATTTTGCTCTTCTAGATTTGCTTATTCTGTTAGAGGAGACTGACTCAGATCCCAAAGGAAAGGGAAAAAAGTAAGTTTTCCTTTAGAAGAGGGGGCAAGAAAAGGACTCTGGGATAAATAGATGGTACATAATAATTATGTTATAAAATGTAGATATCCAAATGAGATTGGGGCCTAATTGGGCTAGGAATTATACCACACATAATAGACAGGACCAATTCCAAAAAGTTTACAATTGCAGTAGAAAGAGAAGTACAGTGAAGTTTAAGAGCTGCTTTGGGCATCAGGTCAGGTTTCTCCAAAGTGGCTGGACTATCCTATTATTTTTCTTTGGGAAACTGCATGAAATGAAAATAGGGGAGCCAGGCTTTCTTTGATTAACTGTAATACTATGGAAGTCTGAGGTATGTTTCCAGGAGTAGTGCATGTGAATTGGGCAGACCTCGGAAGATCTTCAAGTGTAGCCCCCTGCCCCAGGGGCAGGAAATCAGCAGGGGTCATAGGATCCCAGCAAGATAAAAAAAGTATGCCTCAGCACTGCGCTGATGCTGCACAGTGTCTTATGGACCTACCATGTGCTGTAAATCATTAACCAGCACACACAAAATCACAATTAGAGACCAGATCTTCCTAAAAACTCCAAGCCCTCTTTTCTGGTTTTAGCTGGGGAATTAAACTGAAAAACAGAAAGTCAGGCAATACAAGCCTGTGACACAAAATGATGTTTTACTTGGGTAAGTGGTTTGGTACATTTTGGAGTTACAGGACTTTAATTCTAAAGTGCTATATCTGAGGAAGCTTTGTTCAAAAGAAAGAAAGAAAAAAAAAATTTCAGCACAATGTTACTTCAGAAACTAAATCCTGGCAGGTACTAATGGTCCAATACTATATTCTCTGTATGCAGAAATACAATGGACTTCTGCGGAATTATAATTATTAGAAATATTTAAATGCCTCACCACATTATCGATTTTGTTTTTAAAGTAAATGCAGTACCAATCCATATCTAAATATCTTTCACAAAAGCCTAACACACACAAATAATTCACTAAGTTCAATTGTTGCAATTCTAACAAAAAGGAGAATCAGAAAGGAGGAACTTGGATGTATACACAATCTATAATGGAAAATAAAAGGTCAGAACAAAGCATAGCTCAGTGGATTGCAAATATACATGCTTTCATTCACCATTGGCTCAAAATGGTGATGGTGTGCGCAAGTTCCTATTCATATTCTGTGCACCCACCTAAGTACAGCTGCAATCACAGTCGGGGCATCTACACAAGATACTTACTTTAAGAGTTGCCTAATTAGCTCTGCAGTAAAGTGTCTCCATCTACATGTGCAGAGCTGTTAAGCTGTAGTAAACTAATTAACTGTGCCATAGGTTAGTACTACTTGATACAAGTACTATCCTATGGTGGAGTTATTTACTCTGCTGCAACACACATGTAGACGGTGACCTGGGCTGCCTGGGGTATGGGGGTGCTACATTGTGGGGCTGCCTGCTGGCTACCCCTGCCTGTTAGCATTCTCATGACCCAGCCAGCCCCTCTGCAGCATGTTGAGGTGGGTCAGAGCAGCCCCAGGCTGGCAGGCTGATCCCCTTGGGTTCACTGCCAACCAGGGCTGTATTGTACTGCCTCAACATGCTGTGGTCCCAGGTGCAAGTTTAAATTATGCACCCGGGAGCAATAAACTCCGGTATGATATGTACTGGAGTTTATTACATCATATTAATATTCATGTGTAGATGCACCCAGTGAGTACCAATCAGTGTCATTGTCAGACTCGTATGCCAGATACTTTCTCATTATGAACGTAAGGAAAATATATGTTGGGCCTGTAGATAGTCACATAAGGCATCTTTAAATGTGCTCTGGGGTGGATGGGAGGAGGGCACTTTAATTAGAAAGGCTCTGAGCAGCTTCTGAGAAGCACCTGCGGCATCATGTGTATTCAGTGTCCTGCACTTCAAAATGGTAGAAGAGTGTTTTAACTAAATCTCCTTCAATGAGCTTTAATTAAAACACCCCCACTGCAATTTTGAAGTGCAGGGATGCTGAAGACACATGACTCAGAGGCTGATGGAGCATGCTAATTCACATGCAGCAGAGCAGATGTCTGGCATTTGTATAACTACTGTTGTTTTTCGAAGATCCTCCCATTGCACCCTTTAATAAACTAACCTCTTTCAGTGGTCTATGTATCTGTAAGAGAAGGGCACAGAGGGCACTAATAAATCCAAGTATTTGGCAGTGAACATGATGGTATTGTGACTTCTTTCTTTGCAGAGACGGGGAAGGGCACTATACCATCATCTTACTTCCTTTGAGTATATCCTTCCCTTGACTTCCTTTGAGTATACCCTCCTATACCAATGGAAGATTTGTTGGCATGGGAAGGCTCAAGATAAATTTCTTTGATTTGGCTATAGTTAAATCTATCCCAGTATACATACTAAAGCTGTGCATCTTTAAACTATTAAAACTAGAGCTGGTTGAAAACTTGGAATTTCCACTCTGTGGGAAAGTCTTTACATTTAAAAAAAGGACAGTTTGTGGGGTTTTTTTCTCCTGGATGGGAAAAAAAGTGTTATTTTAACATTTTCTGCAGAAATGAAATTCTGAAGTTGTTTTGCTTTGTAAAAGCTGGACTATTTCTAGTGTGAATACCTTCTTACTAAAAAATAGTAGCCAGCAGCCCTTCATACTTCATTTACTATAAATAGATCAGGGATGGCCTGAGAAGTCCTGCAGAATCCAAAGCAGAGCTATAACAACCAATGTCTGTTCCCTGTGCCCAAGGTCTATGCCAAGGTTCTGGGCTGGCAGTAGCAGGAGATGTCATTCTTGTACCCTCTACAAGAGGGTAGCCAAACCCCGCATTACACTGATCATCAACAGTCATATGGTAGGCAACCTGGAGGCTCTGAGACAATTGGATTGACTATAGTTTCTCAGGGATGGTAGGCTTTTAGCTGCACAGCAGCATGAGGCAGGCTATTTGTTGACTCCTTAATTGGTCTTCCTATAAGTGCAGTAGGTGAGTTGACAGGAAGCAAGGCAGGTACCTAGTGGCACTCTGCTTGAGTTCAGTATAAGTTCCTTGAAACTTTTTTAAAAATAAACATTTCGATTTTGTCAAATCAACATTTCCAATGAAAGCCATTTCATTAGAAAATTCTCAACCTACTCTTCATCAGAGTTATAAGAGCAACTAGAATATATTCTTTCAATATTTGAGTCCAAGGTGTCTTTAAGTAATGACATTAAAACTGAAGGAACTAAAGAAAAGTTACTCAGAAGCTGAAAAAAAAAGAGATGGCTGTCTGGCTGATAAAGACAGCAACAGCTGAGACAGAGGAGTAAAATTGTGGGCTTGATGAAGGCATGTCACAGATTTCTAGGTTGTATGCAGACAAAGAAAACATATGTGCTATTTAAACACAACTAGGTGGGATTCTAACACTATTCCAAATGACTCAAGAACTGAACAACACTGTGGACACATCTACACCTGCATTTTAATGTGTAGTAGCTTATTTTACTGTGCATTAAAGCATCATAGAAAAAATGTGATACGCTAACGTGCAGTAAAATTGGCTACTGCATATTGTCACTTAAAAAACATGCACATCTGTTATGGCACATTAAGGCAGCGTAATGCAAATTTCTTTAGTACCTCACATTGGAGGTACTAAATTTAATGAGCATTAGCAAGAGCACCTTAATGCACATATAGATGTGCTCTATGACTAATTTTTAAAAGATAAGTATTTTGCCTAGATTACCTTTTGCAATTTGTATACAATGGTGTCAAAGTATTCACATGCCAAGTAGATCTAGGATTTTGAAAAGGGAGCGGGGAGGGTACAGATGGTGTGGTACCTCATCACATATAACGATACATATTTTTATCCAGTTAAATAGAAGTGAGAAGTTTTATAATATTCTAGGTGCCTAGTGCTATATTATTCAGTTTAACATCAAGGTACAAATAAATATAAATATACTGGAATGTACACTAATGTGCTATATGGTTAGGATTGTTAACACCTGTGGAGTGTAAAGAGATTAGCAGGAATCAGGTTCATTATAAGACATGAAGTCAACGGACTCCCTTGCTGCTGCCTGGATAGAAATGCCACTGCCATTGCCAGGAAGTTTGTTTTAAAGTTTGGTTAGAGCAGAAATCAAAGGAGGGCAGGGGAATGATTCTGCACCACTGCACCCCCTCTGAATCCACCCTAGTTTACATGTTATGGCAATATGAGATGTCAAGTCTTTAGTGTGTTCACTGAAGTTTTCCTCTGTGGAAAGATAGGTTAAAAAAACAAAGCCCTAGGAATGTTATTTTTAGGATAAGTTATGATTTTTCTTTTCTCATTTGTAGGTGTTTCTGTCAGCATCTCTGGAAATGATACTGGGTGAATACAAAGCAACATATTACAGGAATATTCAACATTCACTCCATCTGTATTTGTGCTTTTTTGTGCTTATTTTTCCCTGAACATTCTAATTGAATGAAACTAGTTTTTCATGGAAACAATGTTTTGAAAAAAAATGTTAAAGGATATTCACAGAGAGAACATTTTCAAAGGGTAAATACAAATATTCTCATTGACAATCTCAATCTCTCCTTTTAATAAGGAAAAATCAATATGTCTTTGTCACATTACAAAGACATAATCAAAGCTAAACAGCACTGTTTGCATTTCAGAAATGTACAATGAATTGCTCACACATGATCTCCAGGAACAGGATTAGAAGTTTGATAAATATTTTCAAAGAAATAATTAGACTACCTGGAGATCTGGATCAAAAGACTCTGCCTTCCGTATTGCTATTTACTAATAAACTTTGTTTAAGACCTGCCTAATTCATTGTCTGTGACTTTGGGTGCCCTCCATCCCCTTGAAGAGGTGAAGTCCCTCACTATTAATTAATCTAGAAGATAGGTCTTTAAGGGGTCCATAGATAATCAAAGGGGTCAGGGACCAAAAAGCCAGGTCTTGGAGTCCACGGAGCCAGAGACTAACCCTCTCTAGAAGCTATTTCTGGGCTGGTTTCAGGTACTCCAAGAGACTATATAAGGCTTATGGTCCCAAACTGAGTACTCCCCTGGGGAATCAGTGGCAACTATACAGAGTAGCTAATGCTACAAGTACTGTTTGTGAACATATAAAAACAACATATCAAACTGATTATTTTGAATGTATGAGCCAGAAAAAGAAAAGCTGTTCATATATGGATTTTGGAAAGCAATTAGAGTTTCCAGGAAAGAACTAAATGCTATTTATTTAGGACCCAAAGTCTGAACAATAGACAACATCTTTTGATTAGTAGTTAAGCAGGATCTATTATATACCACAGTTGTGGCAAAGACTGCAACAGTCAATAAAAATAATTTCAGTCAAAACATTTTCTCCTGTTTTGTTAAAATTAAAATGTTTAATAGAAATGTGTTATTTTGATAATGGAAAATCTCAAAATGATAAGAAATGGAAAGGACTGTATTTTGACATTTAATTTTTATGTCTAATTTTTTTAATAAAATTGCTTGTATTTTATACATAGTTTTGACATTATTGAACAAAAAATGCCAGTGAAGTAAATTAGAAGTAGACATTCTACTCTTTTAATTGTTCCTATAATTCAGGATGAATGGCAATTTTGAAAGGTCAGAATTTCCCATAGGATGGAATTTCCATTTTCTAATTAACTCAAAAAATGCTAAATCGGGCAAAAGAGAAAAGGGATGTACAACTGGAACTTCTGTGTGTTGAGTACAAAAGATTTCCTTTTTTCTGGAAGGAGAATTTAATCTTCAAAATATTTTCAAAAACGCTTTCTCTCCTCATTTCCAATCTACACCAGAATAGGATTTTACTAAATGTGTACTTATTACTATCTAATATAACTTGGATATAAAACATCTGCCTCATAACTTTGCCATGTTACAGGGTCATTGTTCATTTGATCTTTTACATATGTAAAAAGTATGGAGAGGGCACTGATAGGAAAAAGGCAAATATCACATTTTGTGACTGAATAATGGAAATTGGCTGTTCTCTCTCCACAATTAAGATAACAAACACATTTGCATTAAATCTGATTTGGGATCTACAACTCTTTTAGACCTTGAAGAAAATTCTGTTCAGTGAAGGTTTTTATATGTACATTAAACATTTCTCAGACAGGGTTACCAACCCTTTTGGTAAATTTTCTCAGATAAGAATCAAGGGTCTGAAGAAGTGGGAAGCTTGCTGATTAGCAGAATTCTTAAAATGCTTTGTATGTTTTTTCAAAACCTGTGATGTTTAGTTTAACACCCTATATAGTGTGGTATTGGAAACTGTGCTGTGTGGGGGTGAGCTTCCCAGAGTCTTATTGGTATGAAGCTTATTACTGTTATGCCCAGCCCCTTGGAAATAGGCATAGGATAAAAGCCACAAGAATGTTAAGCATTCAGATCCAAATCAAAGGGACTTAGGTGCCTCACTCACTTAATTTTAAATACGTTCTAAAAATCTCGCACACATTTGTCACTGAACACCCTATCCATAGCTTAGAGGGAGGAGTGGAGGTTGCAGGAGGGGAGCTTGGATGCATCTGGAAGTAAGCCTGTGCACTTAAAAGACATAGTACATGCTGTTGTAGCATCTATGATGGAGCTTGTTTCAGGGGTCAACAGCAGTTACCGTGGCCCCCAGACATGGAGAGAGGACAGGGAGGGGACTTCTCTAGATTAGGTTAGTGCAAATTATCCGATATACAAGTGAGAGTGGTGAGGAACTTGCACCTTAACCACTGCCCAGGGTCCCCATAAGTCTAATACCAACTTCTCTAAATGATTTTCTTAATAAAGAACTAGTTTGGTTTAGAAACCAAAGTCCTTGCATTCTGGCATCAAGGAAGTGTTAGATGAAATACATAAAAACTTTAGATTTTGGCTGTAATCCTTCAGACACTTAAACACATGATTAATCACGCTGAACTCAATGGTTGTATTCGGGTATGCACATTTTGGGAATTAGGTCCTTGCTTTGTTGTAATAATTTTGTCAAGTAATATTCCATCCTGCTACTTTCCGGTACTACTGCTACATTTTGAGAAAACAGTCAACTGGAAAATTAGGCATATCCCCTTGCCTGTCAAAGATGTAGTTATGTACACTGAACAGAATGGTTGGAGGTGTTTTCCCTGGCATCTCTAACCCAATAAATGGTGGATGCCAGGGAGAGTACTGATTAGGGGATGAATCACTCTACATACCTGGTTTGATACTCTCCCTTATAGCATCCACTTCTGCCATTGTCAGGGACAGGCTACTGAATTAGATGGAAAGATTTTTAAATTATCTTTTAGGGATACTGCATGTTATTTAAGAAACTCAGAAATAAATTATCCAAGCTACCACTCAGATAAGAGTGAAGAAGAGTCATAAGAATCAAGAGTCAATGATATTTTACAAAAAAACCCTATTGTTTAATAACTAGTAAATATGAGTTTGATTTATATGGATATTAAGAATACCCAGAGTTATTTCAATTAAAGTAAACACATTTTTGGAAGAGACATTAAAGCTTGTGCTTTAAGATTTAATTAAGCCAAACTCTAACTGTAAGGATGAGGTCTATGTGGAGGGCAGTTTACTCTGTGTTTGCTTACACAACTGTTTCTTCTACCTTCCTCTGAAATACCAGACACTAGTCAGAATGAGAGAAGTTATACTTAAATAGATGGACGTTGGGTGCATCTACATGTGCAATTAATGTACCCGTGCATGTATCTGCACATATCTGAATGCATGCCTTTCAGGAGCAAGTTTTCTCCCAGTGGGAGCAGTTCAGTCTAGGGCTGCTCCTGCCCTGCTCATCAGCCAAGACAGCTCTCTCTGCCCCGTGGAGATCGGGACAGGTCCTCAGGGGGAGAGAGAAAAAGGGGGATTAACCCCCCCTGCCTCCCCTCTCCCACTGGCACAGGACACTACCTGGTGTCTGCCAGCTGGGTCTGTGCTGATGGGTGAGGGGAAGCAGTGGGGGTTAATCCCCCTCCCTCCCCTCCACCTGAGCCTGAGGTGTTGCCTGGGTCACTGGCTGGCCATGAGTGGTGGGGGCCAAGTGGTCAGCGGGGGCGGGAAAGTCTGGCAGACCCCAGCTAGAGTCCCATGTTGGTGAGAGAGGGGAGGGAAGATGTTTTAATTCCCATCCCTTCTCTCTGTCTGAGCCTGCTGTCCCACCCCCTTCACTGGATCAGGGAAAAGACTGGCAAGGGCTGCTCCACCCTCACTAGGCACACTGTGCTCCTTCCCCAGCTGGGTTTCCCACCCCCACCCCCTTGTCAGCCAGCCCTCATAACTCTGGCTACAGAGCAGAGGGGTGGGATAAACCTTGCTCTGCTGAAGTACACAGCATAGCCCAGCTCAGCCCAGGGTTGCAAAACATCCTGGGATGTTGGGGGAGTTTGATTTAACTTGAACAAGGAAGGGGTCTGGAAAAGAAGTTCCATAAACCAATTTGACCTAAATTAGTTAAGTCTGATACTACATTCAACAAGGTTTATCTTAAACTCGTGTGACGGGCTGGCTGGCAGTGACTTAGCCCAGGGGTTTTGAAGGGGTAAAAGATGATTGGAAGACTTGGGATTTCCTTTCCTCACCAATCAGGCCCCATGTCTGCTGATTGGCCCTGTGGGTCACCTGGAGGAGGATGAAAGGGGCAGCGTAGCTGACTCAGGGAAGAGACCAGCGAGGGACCACAATGAAGCTTCGAGGAGCGGGCAAGAGCTGAGCCAGGGGGGTGGGGGCAGTTGTCCCAGAAGAGCCTGAAGGAGTGGGACCTTCAGGCAGCACTGGGGTCATCAGCAGTGCGGTGTGCAGCTGGCAGGAGAGGCTCCCCAGCTCCAGCAAGGTCTGAGCAGTGACCTGAGATGTTCCCAGCTCTGCTTCCAGCTCCTCCAATCAGAGGTCAGGCAGCTCAACATGAGGTTGGGGCTCCTGGAATGTCAAGACCCCTAGCAGCTGGGTATACTACCAGCACTGCTGCCTGTGTGGCAGTGTTTCTGCCTACCATGTAGCAGGTCTGAGTTCAAATCCCAGTTTTGGTGACTTGGGGTGAGTGAGCTAACAAGTAAAAATTCTTCTTGCAGTGGAAAGGGGCCATTGTGTTTTCTCCCTTTCTCCCCCTCCAGGTACCCAGGCCCTATATTCCTTGTAATTTGACATTTTGTATTTTGTGCCTTTTGTATTTCCAGTAATACCAACCAGGATTGTTTGTTCTGCTGTTTGTGTTTTACATTTTGGTTAACCCTGTATTTTGTCAATTGCATGAATATGTCTATGATTGTAAGTGTCTAACCTTTGTTGAATCCTGCCCCTTTGGGGCATTGTAATGTCCCCTATACCCCCTGGTTTATACTGGTTATGTTCCCAGTATTGTTCCCTCATTAAAAGGTATATGGTTAAGTCCCCATTGTTGGTCTGGCTCTGTTCTGTAGGGGGAGGAGAGTCCCTACACCTCCCACAGTGCTTGTGCACCTGCTTTGATCCCTTCAATTGGAGAGGGGTTACCTCTTGGAGTACCGCCTGGGTTACACTTGTTTTGGCCATTTTGAAATGGCTTTATGTGCACTGAACTTCTGTTTTGTTACAGGTTTAAACCAGTTTCTGATCGCTTAAACTGGTTTATGTGTAACTACTGTCCCTAGGCTAGGTGTTAGGGGGCAACTTCCTCTTTGCTCTAAGGAAAAGCATACAAGGGGAATGATACTCCTCTCCTACCTTTTCCCCCTATAAATTAGCCTTAAGTAATATATCCACCTAATTGCACTCCACTAGCATATTACCTACCTCTTCTCCAAGGCATTAGCATAGATTTTTAGGGTTTTCTCAAGCCTAACTGTTTCACATTTATACTATGTGTAGTTTGTGTTGAGTAATCTTTTGCAACAGAATTGATGAATACGTATGTGAATAAAAGAGTTTTGTTTGGTTTGTTGTTTTTTGTTTATTGGCAATTCCAGTAAGTTAAAAAAAATGTTTGGGAACCACCTGTTTTATTTTTAAAAATGTATATAACATGTAGTTTCAAAATGAAAGTGTTCCAAAATGTTTTGCTTTGAAAATAGTCCAACAAAATGTTTCATTGTTTCTTGTTTCTTTGTTTCCTAAGAAACAAATAACCACATTGAACAAAATGTATTAAATATGTTAATCAACATCAATCTACATTTTTGGTAAAAATAATTCAGCCAGTTCTACAGTTGACCTACTTAAATAGTAATGTAGACTTCCCTGTCACTCCAGTTTGTACTTTTTGATTTGTATTCACAATAATATTTTTCTAGGTGCACTGTTTCTGTTTAGAAGTAATCTGTACTTTTCTTATAATACAGTACCACCTCCTATATTCTCTCTCTATGAGGAAAATAGATTTGTAAGGGGGTAGGTGTTCTGAAAATTCTTCAGATCCCGGTTAACATCTTGTGCTGTGATTAGTAACCTTTATACCTGAAAAGACCAGTCGCATAACTGGGGGGATGGGGAACGACACTAAGCCCAGCTGCTGAGATAAAGGGGGCCAAAATTCCCCAGTGGGGGAGGAGAATAGAACCCTCCCAGGACTTTTCCGGGAGGAGGCACATTTCTTTGCCCAGTAGTGGATCTGGTGGTGAGATAAGGAAGCAAACAAAGCCCTGGGGCAGCCCCTGGAGAGTCTGTGCCACAGAGCTGGTAGGACAGACAGGCAGGCCCACCACTCACCATATGCTTTGGGGTGCAAAGGAATGCTGATTAGCTTCTATAGCTGGGTGACATGGGACACTACCTACACTATCAAAGACTTCCAAGGTGTAATTCTGATGCCCTCTTCTTCTGCCGGCGTGTGGCAAGCCTGCTCCTCAGCTTTAGCAGTCTGTACCCATGAAGTTGGATGCAGGTGTCGTTGTGGATGTAGTCTTTCTGGACTTCAGCAAGGCCTTTGACACTGTCTCCCACCCCATCTTCATTAAAAAACTAAGCGACTGTGGCATTGATGCCTAAACAGTCAGATGGATTACTAATTGGCTGAAAGGTCGTACTCAGAGGGTGGTGGTGGATGGGTCATATTCGACCTGGGGGGAAGGGGGCAGCGGAGTGCCCCAGGGCTCGGTCCTTGGGCCCACATTGTTCAATTTCTTTATTAGCTATTTGGACAATGGGGTGAAAAGCAACCTGCTCAAATTTGCTGATGATACCAAAATTTGGGGTGAGGTGGGCATGCTAGTAGGGAGGGAAAGACTGCAGAAACACCTGGATAGGTTGCAAGGGTGGGCTAACAAAAACAGGATGCGTTTCAATACGGACAAGTGCAGGGTGCTGCACTTGGGCAGTAGTAACCGGCAGCACACTTATAAGATGGGAAACTCCCTTCTTGAGAGCACGGAGGCAGAAAGGGATCTTGGAGTCATCATTGACTCCAAGATGAACATGGGCCGACAATGCGAGGTCACGGTCGGCAGGGCTAACTGGACCCTATCGTGCATCCACAGGTGCATCTCAAGTAGGGCCAAGGAGGTGATCCTCTCCCTCTACGCGACACTGGTCAGGCCACAGCTGGAGTACTGCGTCCAGTTCTGGGCACCCCACTTCAAGAGGGATGTGGACAACATTGAGAGGGTCCAGAGGAGGCCACCCGCATGATCCGGGGACAGCAGGGCAGACCCTACAATGAGAGGCTACAGGACCTGAACCTGTTTCAGCCTTCACAAGAGAAGGCTTGGCTCCTACCCTGGGGGTCTTTAAGAAGCGGCTCGATGCCTACCTGGCTGGGGTCATTTGAGCCCAGTTTTCTTCCTGCCCAGGCAGGGGATCGGACTTGAAGATCTACAAGGTCCCTTCCGACCCTACTTCTATGATTCTATGATTCTATGATGAAGTTGCAGCAGCAGCTTCCTCCAGAGTGTGAAGAAAGCTGAGGCAGATAAGATTTGTCCAGCAGCCTGCCACTGTGCAGTGGTCAGTATTCTGCCCAGGGTGCTACAGGAGCTTGCTGTGCTCTACCATAGACCATTTCCATAAAATGTCTACAATTTCTGACTATCTCTTATCCACTGCTATATTATATAAGTGCATATTAACTAGATTTTTAGGGCACTTATACATGTGCTCCAGGAGTGTGGGTAGAGGGAGTGGGGGGAGGATTTAAATAGAGCAGCTGCAAGGGCCACTGTAATTAAACTGCCTGGAGCATCTGATGTATCAACATCCCCACACTGAATAATGGTGGTGGAGACACTTTAACTAAAGGTCGTTGAACAAGCTTTAGTTAAAGTGTCCCCACTGCCATTTTTCAGCACAGGGATGCTGATACACAAGACACTGAACTCTGCTGGAGTGTAGTAATTTCAATGCTCCAATGGACTTTATTGTGATACAGTAATTACAGTGCATTGGAGCAGCCTCACTGCTCATGTATAAGCAACCTTAAGTACTAGCATATATGCAACTGAATACTTTGTTCTGTTTACGTTCCTTGATGCCTTGGTTTTTGTAAAATGTATGCTACCTTCACTCCACATTTTAAGTCTTACCACATGAACTGAATTTATCCTCTTAGCCTTCTATCCTTTTAGTGGTAGGTTAAAGCACACCTGGCTACTAAGCCTAGCTTATTTCCCAGACAATTTGCTCCCCTCTTCCAGAAGCAGTCTAAGGACTCAATTTTATTTACCTTTAGATGGTGGGCCACTGTTCCACAACATCAAATCCCTGCACTTTTCACCATTTAGGTAACTGAAAGTTTACAATCAGTCTCTTCAGTGTTCCTGCCATCACTGGGTACAAGAAGATCTCACCTTTACTCTTCTCCCCTTCACCTTCCTTCTAAGATCCCTGAAACGTTTGATAAGCTGCAGACTATCTTCTGAGGCAGCATTATTTTTGACAAGGTGCATCATAAAGGATCCTTGCCAATGGTCTTCAGTATCCCATTCATTCTCTCAGTTCCATAAAAGTCTTTGTTCAGAATAGGATTACACATTCCTATTTTTTTTTTTTTGTCTTCTGAAGAATAGTTTCTTTACACTGTTTAACACTAAATCCATGATGTGGATCATAGGGTAAGTACATTGACTGGATTATTAGTATGCAGTGAGTTTTTACAGCATACTAATATGCTGCATACAGAATAATTTACATATTTTACAGTTAAGTACATCATACCTTGTTAAAACAAGTTACTCTTACCATGTATGATTTAATCACTTTCCTTCTTTTTAAGAAACATACTCCTCTCCATCTCTCTCCTTCACCAAATCCAACTGAGATCAGCCTCTTGCTGTTTTCCTGAGTTAGTATTAAGGAAGGTAATGTTGGAGTGATGTTGTAGCCATGATGATCCATGAATTATGTGAGAAGCAAGGATTTTTGTGGGTCCTATCTTTTATTAGACCAAATGCATGGTTGGGATAAAGTTAGGCAAGCTTTTGATTTCAAGACATTGTTTAATAGGTTACAACATTGTTTAATAGGTCACCATGGCTTATTAAGGTAACTTGACCTAAGGTATGTTGTATTAACTTTTTTTCTGAAGGGAGACGTATGAGTATCTACCAGGTGCTGTGTATTGTTAGGTATAGTTATTGCTTTGAAAACTTTGCTCTTGTTTTGATTCAGTGAGATCCACATTCAAATGTTGTAACTCAGAATAGCTTTGCTGATATCAACAGAGCTAACTCAACATATACCACAAGAGAATCAGACCCTATAACACTACTGAATCAATATCAGCACAAGTCATGATCTCAGCTCTGCCGCATCAGTTTGCTTAGCCACTGGTCACAACTAGGATAAGGCAACTATGCAGGCTAGGGCAGGACCTTAGTGGCTTCTGTACCTGAGACCACTGAAGCACATGGGGACCAGACATAAGAAGAGCAGGAAAGATAGAAAATATAAAGTTTCTCCCCTCCTTCTCTTTTGAACCACAGTTATTAAATACACCGACAGAGATACTAATGTCCTCTGCTTTGAAGCTTGTTTCGCTTTCACTACACAAGATTGCTTTTTATACACAGTAGCTTCTTGTCCTCACCTTGACATCTGAAAGTACATTTTAGTTTAGCAGATAGTTGCTAATAGGTAAATCTATCATTTGGGATCATAAGTCCCTCAGGGACAAAGATGTGATAATTTTTGTCAGCAGATACAAATAGATTTAACCTATCCCTAGCACAAACTTCATAGGTGACACGATGCTATATTGTTCAAAAATATTTCCTTCCATCAGCCAGCTAGAATTGTAATCATGCATTTATAAATCATTTTGACTGCTTGGAGGCACACCATTTAGGTTTGCATGACAGATAAAAAGCTGTATTGCAGCACACAATATTATCTTCTCTGCTAGTGCCCTGGAAGGCTTATGATAGTTGTATATATAGTTTTACATAGATAGATAGATAGATAGATAGATATGGATATATATCTATATCTATCAATCGATCTATTGATCGATCGATCTATCAATTGATAGATAGATAGATAGATAGATAGATACCACAAGCCTTCCAGGGCACTAGCAGAGGAAGACATAGTCATCCACTGTATTGCTAATAACAGTTCCACTTATAAACTGATGTACAGATCCAATATTTAACATGCAGTGATGGGAGACTATTTTCAAAGAAAATGTTATCTCATTGAGCTTCATATATCACTTCTTCTGCCAAAAAGTTTTTCAGTTAAATATCTCCAAGTTCGATTCCAGTAAGCATATCACCAAGAGTACACTATGAGTGACATTTTAGTCTTTTCTGGTTATGTAAATGATTATTTTTTGGTTGTCTACAGGTCATTTTTGGCCTTTGTACACCTAGCTGAATTCTATTCCTTGACACACAGCCCTGAACATGTGATGACTATGAATGACTATGTAATTATACATGACTATGTAGTCATGCAAACTGAGTATGCAGAATAGCAGGCACATCCTGGACATGTCTTCATCAATGACCTGAAGGATGGTGTGGCAGAATGTCATCTCAGTCTCTCCCGAAAACTCTGCTCTGTAACAATTTGGTTACTATGATCACTGCAGAGGGCAGACATCCCATGGGCTCCAGGTAATCCTGAGTTGTAACCTGAGCTGGATACATTTCTGAGGGAGGGGGGAAACTTGCTCCCTCTGCCTAGGTGACTGGTATCACATACCTGGGTGGGGGCTTAAGCTCCCTATCATTCTAAGCAATGCCAACCTGACTGGGAGGGGGCTAGAGACCCTGCCAGGGCAAAGACCCCCTGCCAGTCTACCCACCAACCAGTGATACATTTCAAATTGGTTGGTTGGCAGCCAACAGTTGCTGGCCTTCATTGGACCAGGTAAATGAGGTAATAGGGGCTATATAAGGGAAGGACTGCCCCAGAGGAGGGGCAATAGCCATGATGAAAATTCAGAGAGAAGCTGGACCATCTGAAACTTGCTCTCTCTCTTGAAACTCATGATCAATGAATTGCTTACCTCCAGAGGGAATCTCCACCTGCCTCTGGATGATACTTGTGAGTAGGTTACCTGAGCTCTAACTAGATATATAGCTTGCAGTAACTCAGTTGTGTGATCAAGGCCTACCTTCCACCCTGTTTGCTCTGTGGGATTTTGCTGATATTGCTCTACCCTGTATCCTATTCCAAACCTACTCCTTATAACCAATACATTTCTCCTTTATATCTAGCATGGGATACTTATTGGGAGAGGGACTAGATTATGCCTTGGGGTCCCCTTGGTTCGGCTGACTAAGGGAGACCACTATTTGTGCTTCAGACTGAAGGAAGCACCCAAAGTTCTTGCAGTGGATCAAGTACCCTCAAGGACTACTAGGCATGTGCTTCCCAGGGGGCACAGAGCCAGGATCAGTCCAGACCCTGAGTGTTGGTGGTGCTACCCCCAGGCTAGTAGGTGTGATCCAGGAAGGGGGTGAGCCGGACATGAGGCAACCCCAGGGAGACACTTGGAGCCTGGAAGGTGGTCAGACACAGTGAGGTGGATGGCTCAGTGCTGAAGCACCCCCTGTTGGCCTGCCACAGATGGCATACAGTGAACACTCAGCAAGTTTGCAGATTACACCAAGCTGGGGGGAGTAGTAGATACGCTGGAGGGCAGGGCTGGGATTCAGTGTGACCTATATATATTGAAGAATTGGGCCAAAAGAAATCTCCTGAAATTCAACAAGAACAAGTGCAACGTCCTGCAATTAGGATAGAACAATCTCATGCACCAGTACAGCTTGGGGGCTGACTAGCTGGGCAGCAGCTCTGTAGAAAAAGACCTGGGGGTTACCGTGGACAATAAGACGAATATAAGCCAGCAGTGTGCCCTTGTTGCCAGGAAGGCTAATGGCATACTGAGCTGCATTGGTAGGTATGTTGCCAGTAGGTTAAGGCTATTCAGCACTGGTGATCCCACAACTGGAGTACTGTGTTCATTTTTGGGCCTCCCACTACAGAAAGGATGTGGACAAATTGGAGAGAGCCCAGCAGAGGACAACAAAAATGGTGAGGAGGCTGGAGGACATGAGTTATGATGAGGAAAGACTGAGGGAACTGGGCTTATTTAGTTTAGAGAAGAGGAGACTGAGAAGGAACTTAATAGCAGCCTTCAACTACCTGAAGCAGGGTTTAAAAGAGGATGAAGCTAAACTGTTTTTACTGGTGGCAGATGACAGCATAAGGAACAATGGTCTCAAGTCGCAGCAAGGGAAGTTTAAGATAGATATTAGGAAGAATTTTCTCAGTAGGAGGATAGTAAAACATAGGAACAGGTTACCCAGAGAGATAGTGAAAGCTCTATCCTTGGAGGTTTTCAAAACTCAGCTAGACAAAGCTTTGGCTGGGATGTTCTAGTTGGGGTTCATCCTGCTTTGAGCAAGGGGTTGGACTAGATGACCTTCTCAGGTCCCTTCCAACCCTAGTTTCATAATTGGTAGGGTTGGAAGGGACCTGAGTAGATCATCAAGTCCAAACCCCTGCCAGGGGCAGGAAAGAATGCTGGGGTCAAATGACCCTGCCTAGGTGATTATCTAGCCTCCTTTTGAAGACCCCCAGGGTAGGCGCAAGCACCACTTCCCTTGGAAGCTGGTTCCAGATCCTAGCCTCCCAGACTGTGAAGTAGTGCTTCCTGATGTCTAGCCTGAACCTACTCTCAGTCAACTTGTGGCTGTTATTCCTAGTTACTCTTGGTAGTGCTCGGGGGAACGGGGACTCTCCCATTCCCTGCTGGTTCCCCCGGTAAGTTTACAGATGGCCACCAGATCCCCTATCAGACTTCTCTTGTGGAGACTGAACAGGTTCAGGTCTCATAGCCTCTCCTCGTACGGTCTGCCCTGCTTCTCCCTGACCATGCGAGTGGCCACTCTCAAAGCTGTCCATATCCCTCCTGAACTGCAGCAGTACTCCAACTTTCTATGATTCTATGATTCTATGTCCCCCTTTCAATGATCCTCCGGGGTCCCTTCCAGCCCAAATGTCTATGAAATCTATGAAATCCATGTATGCTTTGGAACAGAAAAGGGCTACTCTGCTTTTGCCCCATAGCTCAGTGTCTAAGTTACTCACTGCAGGTCTTGGAGCTGCCCTCATACCAAGGGGGGTTGAATTTGGGTGTCCTGAGTTCCCAGGACAAGGCTCTACCATACCACAAGTCAGCTATTTATTGACTCCATTTTCTGGTGATCCTTTTGATGCTGAGTCACTAATATAGTCACCAGAAAAAAAATTATGGCAGCTTAGGCAATGGAAAGCATCTGCCCTACTGAAGATAAACTAATGGAAGTAATTAAGAGGGGTTATGGCCAAAATTTTCACAGCTGAAAATGTAATGTTCAGTACCAAAATCCACAAGGGAGTACTTACATGGCCTTTCACAAATCCCATCCACTATTGAATTCAGTATCTGAAAAAAAGCATATTATTTAAACACCTAAACATAGGTTAGGTGTCCAACACTGAAATACTCAGGTGTAACTAAGTGGTCTGTTCCTTTAAGAGGAAACAACCACCCTGTTGAGTGAGCTCTTGGAAGACTAATTAGGAGATAAGGAAACAAGCTGTGAATACAACTGCTTTCTATAAGAAGAGGGGAGATGAGTAGGGGTGGAGGAAAGAGGGCAGGGGGCAGGCTGCTGTCCTGGGAGCCAGAGCAAAGGGCTCCTTCTTGAGTGCTCAGGAAAGGGAAAAAGGGTTTTATTTGGTTTATTTGTCTGCCTGTTTGTTGCCTAAAGACTGTGTTACTTCAGAAGATGGGCTGAGGAGTTCCTCAGCCCATCTGAGGAAGCAAAGCCTTCTACAGATGCCAGGAGGCTAAGTAACCTGATTATACCAGGTTTGAAATACTGCTCACAGAACAGTGGTATTCTTTAGATGAAAATTAGTATTCATATGTGTTATCTCTTATACATATTTTTTTAACCTTTGGACATTCCTGGCTGACCATCTCCAGGGACAATAAATGAAAGTATGACTTTAAGCAACATAAAACAAGCTGATTCCTGATTGAAATGTTACTGATGATGAGGGGATGATCACTCACGAACGAGTAAGATTGTCTTCCAAGGATCTGAATAGTGAGTCCACAGGTGGCTCCATAGCCCAATTCTGGATCCACATGTCTTTTCACACTGAGAAAAGGTGTTTCCAGGAGAGATGGGCACTGTGTTGCTGTGTTGGATTTTCTGATGTTCTTTTCACCTCTTCCTCTTTTCCTCTTCTGCCTGTCAGTGAGCTGTTTCAAAGTGCTGAGGTCCCTCTCAAAGAGCCTTCCTCCATTTTGGTCAGTCCTGAGCAAGGGTCTCCCAAGTGTTGATGTTGATATTACATTCTTCATGTTTGCCTTCAGGGTGTCTTTGAAGCACTTTCTTTTCCCTCTGCTACTTTGGTGATCTTCTTTCAGCTGTGAGAAAAAGATTCTTTTTGAAAGGTGGGGGTCAGGCATGCGAACAACATGACCTGTGCAGCAAAGTTGGTTTTGGATGATTAAGGCCTCAATACTGTTGGAATTTGCTTTGGCCAAGATGCTGATGTTTGTGTGTCTATCCTTCCAACTAATCTGAAGGATCTTGTGAAGGCACCATTGGTGGTACTTTTCCAAGCTCTTGGGATGTTCTCTGTATGTGGTCCAAGTTTCCTAGCCATACAGCAGAGTAGGAATGACAATGACTTGGTAAACCAAGAGCTTCATTTCAGCAAGGATGTCGTGATTTAAGAAGACTCTCTGACTCAGATGTCCAAAGGCTGAACTTGCACATTTCAAGTGGTGGTGTATTTCCGTGTCGATGTTTGCCTTTGATGAAGGATGGCTTCCAAGATAGGTGAAGTGATCCACATTTTCCAGCAATTCTCCATTGATTTGAATGGAGGCGGGGTTTGTTTCTCCATTTGGAGCAGGTTGGTTAAGGACTTGCATTTTCCTGATGTTTAGAGTTAGACCTATACTCTTGTAGACTTCTGAGAATACATTAAGAATGGTTTGGAGGTCCATTTTAGAATGAGCAATGAGAGCATTGTCATCCTCATACTGGAGCTCCATTATGAATGTTGTCATGGTCTTCATTTTGGACTTGAGTCTGTTGAGGTCCATCCTAGAGTCTTCCATACATCCGATATACAATTTCAATTCCAGGTGGGAGCTTTCTGTCAACAAGGTGCATTCTAGTGGAGATTAAGATGGAGAACAAAGTTGGAGCGATGATGCAATCTTTCTTCACTCCAGTTTTCACCTCAAATGATTTTGTTTGATTCCCATTGCTGATAACCCTTGCTGACATGTTGTCATGGAGAAGTCTCAGAACACTGATGAACTTGTTTGGACAGCCAATTTTGGACAGGATTTTCCATAGGGCTTTGCAGTTTACAGAATCAAAGGCTTTAGAGAGGTCAGTGAAGGCCAAATAGAGAGGTCGATTTTGCTCATAACACTTCTCCTGGAAATACTACTATAGTGCAATTTGTTAAAAGAGACATCATTGGAATACTAAACTATGTAGTAGAAATAATTCTAGTAGTAGAAATAATACCATTATCATTATGTCAATGCAACTGCCTGTATTGGCATTATTATAGAATAAGCAACTTCTAGCAAAGACTAATTATACCAGAAGAAAGTGTTTATAGAGAGAATTATGCCAGCATAGTTATATCAGTTTAATTATATTATGTAGTTTGGTAGAAAAACCCTAGATTGTCTGAATCCCTGTTGCATGTTGGTTTAAGCATTTACAACATGACTAATTTATCCCAGGACAAAGTGCAATTTTCAGATGCCCATGTCCATTGTGCCAGGATAGATCCTAAAATGGTTAATGGGATAAGAAGTACTAACTGTTTTTCCTGGGATTTTGCAAAGTGCATCTGAACTGGTATCCTGGATTGCATCATTGAATCAATGGCAGAAAGGTAGCAGTACATTCAGACAGTCACTAACCCTTGATTGTTCATAGATTCGTAAATTATAGAGTTGGAAGGAACCCAATAGATCATCGTGTTTGACCCCCTGCCTCTGGCAGGAAAGAAGACCGAGGTCAGGTGACCCCAGCCAGGTGATTGTCAAGCCTCCACTTGAAGACCTCCAAGTTAGGTGACAGCACCACCTCTCTTGGAAGCCCATTCCAGACTCTGGCCACCCTTATTGTAAAAAATGTCTTCCTAATTTCTAACCTAAATTTACTCTCCAATAGTTTGCACCTATTATTCCTAGTTACTCTCTCAGGCACTCTGGTAAACAGCGCATCCCCAATTCCCTGCTGTCCTCCCCTTATAAATGTATAAGCAGCCACAAGATCACCCCTCAGCCATCTTTTGTATAGGCTGAAGAGATCCAGATCTCTCAACTTCTCCTCGTAGGGTCTTTCATGGAGACCACTAGTCATGAGGGCGGCCCTCCTCTAAACCCTTTCCAGATCCTCAGTGTCTCTCTTAAAGTGCAGCACCCGAAACTGGGAACAGTACTCCAACTGTGGGCTGACTAGTGCTGCATAGAGGGGGAGCATCACCTCCCTCGATCTGTTGGTCATGCATCTGCTAATACACGACAAGGTGCGATTGGCTTTGTTGATGGTTTCCTTGCACTGCCGGCTCATGTTCATCTTGGAGTCAACTTTGACTCCAAGATTTCTCTCAGCCTCTGAGCTGCTGAGGAGGACATCCCCCAACCTGTAGATGTGCTGGGGATTCCGCCTTCCTAGATGGAGTACCTTACAATTATCTTTGTTGAATTGCATCCTATTACATTCAGTCCATTGATCTAAACTGTCCAGATCAGCCTGTAACTGCTCCCTGCCCTCTGGTGTATTAACTTTGCCCCGTAATTTGGTATCATCTGCGAACATGGAGAGGGTGCTCAACACACCCTTGTCCAAACCATTGATGAAGATATTAAATAATACCGGCCCAAGGACCAAACCCTGTGTGACCCCACTGCCCACCTCCTTCCAGGTTGAAAATGACACGTCAACCACCACTCTCTGGGTGTGGTCCCTAAAGCAGTTAGCCACCCACCTGACTGGAGGCATCCACTCTACAGCCTGTTAGCTTCCCTATGAGAATAGGATGTGAAATTGTGTCGAAGGCCTTCCTAAAATCCAGGTAGATGACATCGGCCTCCACTCCTGTGTCAAGACAGTGTGTGACCTGGTCATAAAAGGCTATAAGGTTTATCAGGTAGGATATACCTGTGATGAACCCATGCTGGTTTCCATTCACCATAGTTTCCCCTGCTGGGCTTTCACAAATACTCTCTTTGATGATTTTTTCTAGTAATTTCCCAGGGATAGAGGTAACACTGACTGGCCTAAAGTTACCCAGCTCCTCCCTTCTCCCTTTCTTAAAAATGGGCACCATGTTGGACTTTTTCCAGTCCTCAGGGTCCTGTCTGGAGCACCATGAGAGCTCAAACAGCTGTGCCAGCAGCTCAGCAATGACACTGGCCAGTTCCTTCAGCACCCGTGGATGGAGGTCATCCAGGCCAGCTGCCTTGTACTCATCCAGCCCTTCCAAGTGCTCTTTAACTAAGTCAGCACTAACCTTTGGTGGTCTGGTGCCTTTTGGATATCTGTCTATGTTCTAGGTGGGGGATTGTCTTGGTTAGTATTAAGGAATACTGAAGCGAAGAAATCATTGAAGAGCTCTGCCTTTTTGTCTGCATCAAACACCAGTTGACCTGATTTGTCCTGCAGGGGCCCTATGCTACTCTGCGCCTTCTTTTTGCTCACTATGTATCTGTAGAAGGACTTTTATTGTCCTTAATTGTATTCAGCCTAAGCTCTAGTCTTGCCTTGGCCTGCCTAACTGACTCCCTGCAATAGCACGCCAGGGTGGTGTATGCCTCCTTGTTGGCTGCCCCCTGCTTCCACTGCCTATATATCTCTTTCTTTGCCCCCAATCTTTCATGAACCTCCTTGTTCAGCTAAGGGGGCTTTTTATCCCCTTAGCCCCTTTCCTGCATAAGGGGATGGACTCCTTTTGTGCCCTAAGAATCACTCCCTTGAGAAACTTCCAACCCTCTTGGACCCCCATTAGCTCAATGCTCTTGAGTTCAGTCACCTCACTAACTATGTTCCTAAGTTTGGTAAAGTTGGCCCTTCTGAAGTCTAAAACTCTAGCATCACTGGATATTTTTGTTACCCTTTGCTGGATAGTGAACTCTGCCAAGTGGTGGTCACTATCACCCAGGTTACTATGTACCCGAGGTCCCCCACAAGATCATCCCCTGTTGCTAGGACCAGGTCTAGCAGGGTGCTACCCTTGTTGGGACTGAACACCATCTGAGTTAGATGGAGGTCCTGCACACAGTGTAAGAACCTTTTTGAGTGGCTTGTTTTGGCCGCCTGTTCCTCCCAGCTGATATCTGGGTAATTTAGGTCCCCTGTGACCACTTCCTCCCTCACCTGTATGGCAGCTGAAAGCTGCTTGGAGAATACCTCATCTATCTTGTCATCCTGGTGAGGAGGTCTGTAGTAGACCGCACTACCAAGTCCTTCTCCCCTGGCCCTACCTGGATCCTGACCCACAATGTCTCGGTATTCCCCTCCTCCACTCCTGCCTTAATGACAGAAGATGTGTACTGCTTCTTAACATAAAGAGCTACACCCCCTCCTTTTCTCCCCATTCTGTCTTGTCTATATAACCTGTACCTCGCAATGTCTACCGCCCAGTCATGCATAGAATCCCACCATGTTTCAGTTAAGCCAACTAGGTCATACTGTGTGCTAGCAAGCAGGAGTGTGAGTTCCTCCTGCTTGTTCCCCATACTCCTGGCATTTGTGTAAAGATATTTTAGCCCTGCAGTGGGTGCTCTTGGTGTCCCTTTGCCTTGATGGCACGTGTTCCCCTTACTGCTTACCTGGTTAGGTCCAGTGCTTTGTTTGTGGCTTTCCAACCCTGGGTTCACATCAACCACCGGTTCCCTGTCCCCCGGCAAGCTTAGTTTAAAGCTCTTTGGAGGAGATCAGCCAACCTGCGGGAGAATAAATGCTTACCTCTAGGAGAGAGATGGAGATCATCCTGTCTTAGGAAGCCTTCTCCCTGGAAGTGCTGGTCGTGGTTGCAGAATCCGAATCCCTGCTGAAGACACCATCTCTGGAGCTGCCAGTTGACTTCCCTGATATGGGCATCCTGGAGCTTTCGGCTGCTGCCAACTGGAAGGATGGAGGAGAATACCACCTGTACCCCTGACTTTCTGAGGCTGACCCCCAGCTCGTGGAAGTCCGTCATGATGCACTCAGGACTACTCCCAGCCACATCATTAGAAGGATGATGTGTGTACATGCCAATCCAAGACTTTGTCCCTGTGTTGCAGGACAGAGTCAAAACTTGTCCAGGGACAAATGCAACATCTGCTTCTAGCCTGAGTGCAAACTGTTCCTGAATGTAAGAGGTATGTTACAAAATACAGTACTTTACAGAAAATGTCAGACATTTTAGTTAGAGCTTCAAAACACCAAGGATATACAATTTTTAATATACCAAAAAACTTCTGAAAATTAGTTTAAGCTTTTATTATGCTGCATTTCTTAAATATTATTATGTAGTATGCCCTGTCAGCTTCATAAAGTTTACAAAAAAAAGGCTTGATGAGGCAGAGAGCTTAATAGAATAGTGTTAGTTGACAAGTTGACTCAGAGCCTGTCAAAATAATTAAGAGCTATTTATTCTCCAAATAGTCATGATTACACCTAAGTTGTTTAATATGTTTAAAGTCCTTTAGAATCATTTTGCTACCTGTAGAAGACAAGTGGCATTGGTAAGGAATGTTTCTGTTGTTCAAGTCTTATGTCAAGCAAGGTGGTTTCTTATTGTTGTGTAGTGATGCAAAAAGAATTGGCATGCTTAGCATGATTCCAACGGGTTAAATAAATACCCACTCCTTACAAGTGAGAGAATCAGCATCACAGCTGAGCTGAGCAAAAAACCCCAAAAAACCCAAAAAACCTGACAAGATAAGAAGGAAAATTCAATTGTACTCTTACCTCAGCATAGTTCACCTCAGAATTCAGTTAGAAGACAACACAGGGAAGAATACAAAAAAATCTCCTCAATTAGTGTTGTTATAGGTTATCTTTAAACCATCCTAAGACACTTAAAATGGAAACACCCACATATTTAAGGGGATTAAACTAACCTAAGAACCTTTTAAGCATCTAAAGTTATGCCACTTTGGGTGAGGGTTATCTTTGAACCATTCCGCCTAGCTCAAACTAGGGTATTGTTAGTCTGCTCCACAGAGATAAAGCAAACAATTTCAATCATGCAATATCCCAGGATGCCTGATTCCCATCCCCTCTAGACTTCATAGATCAGAAGGAGGTGTAGTATGTGTTTGAATATCAGATGCAGCCAGCCAAGGACAAGTCATTATAAGGGTGAACATAATGAAAATAAATAAATAGAAGGGTTGAAATTGATCCTATTCAAGCACCTAAGAGAACACTAGCATAAAGTTCTAATCTCAAGCAGATGAAGAACTGTTTTCCTGTTGGCAGACAAGATTCTTTGGGTAGATGTGATATCTTTTATTAGACCAGCTAAATAGTTGGAAAAAATGTTCTTTGCAAGCTTTTGGGCACAAACACCCTTCTTCAAGCATAAAGAGATTCTGCTGGTGTCTGTGTGCTCTCCTGGGTAGAATAGAAGCCAGTATGCAAAATGTAGGTCTGTGAAAATGCAAATGTGTGGTAGTGAGGTTCAGAGGGAATGGGAGACCATAGCAGTGAGACAGGTAGGTGGTGGGGGTAGAAGGGAGAATGTTGAACTGGTGATAGAATGTAGCTGGTAAAATGCAGACAGATTACCTGGGGTTATCAGATGGTAGGCAGGTTATAATGTGCCATAAATCCCCATGAACATTATAAAATAGGAGTTCCTCCAGGGCTTCCCCCTTCTATTCTGCTCTTGAGCCTCCACTTCTAAAGACTCCCTGTCTTATTGCTCTACCAACTCTTTTACAAGATCATATGTCTAAACAGAACTAGAAAAGACAATCTCCGCCTTCATTACATTGTCATAAATCAGAGAGCAGACCAGGTGATATCCTTGAAAAGCATGTTATCTCATTTCATATGGACATTTTACAATTCAGTCTGTAGCCTCAGATCACTTTTTTCTTGCCAGAGCTCTAAAATGATCATGTATTGATGGTGGCCAGAAAAAAAGAGATGGTGGGTAGTGGGGGTTGGGCGAGGGGGGAGTGGAGAGGGAGAGAGCAAGCAAGTACGTAGAGAAGAAAACATTATTATATAAACTGGTTATTTCCAAGAGATATAAGAGGTTCAGGTTCTTCAAAGATGTGTTGGGGTTTTTGTTTGCCTTCCATTCACTAATCTTCATGGTCAGATTCATAGACTCCTGTGTAATAGGGTTGTGCAAAATTTTGCTGCCAGTTTTGTTTGGATGCTGTTCCAACTCATTTTTAGGTCAAAACAGCAAAATCAAAATGAAACAGATATCATCAAAACAGCCTTGAAACAAAATGAGGCAAGTCAAAACGTTTCGCCATTTCACGGCTGTTTTGATGTTTCACACATAGGCTATGATGGGGAAGGTTGAAACAGCCTATAACTTTGTCATTTCTGGCCTGATTTGAATGAAACTTGCAGGAATTGTAGGCTCTTCTGAGGGCATGAAGCTTGCCAGGGCTCAAGGATCTAGGAGCAGAGGGTACAGAGAAACTGCACCCCAAACTCTTAAAAGCAAAACACACATCATGAGTATATGTTAAGCCACAGCAGGGTCAAAACTGCAGGCATGCTAGCCCCTGCTGAGGCAACAAAGCCTGCCAAGTTTCAAGGAGACAGGTGTAGGGGCTTGGGGGAAACTGTACCTGAAGCTGCGGACAAGCAAAACTCGTGACGTGGGTGACACTGTTTGTGTTAAGGCGCAGCAGGGTGAAAACTACAGGCGTGTTAGCCCCTGCTAAGGCCACAAAGCCTGCCAGCTTTAAAGGAGATAGGTGCAGGGGTTCTGGGGCCCTGCGCCTCTAGCTGCTGACAGGCAATATTTGTGTCATGGGTGCTGTCTCGGACGGCCAGAGCCGACTCGAGGTGATTTAGAAATTGCTTGTTCGTCAGGGCGGGCTGGTGAATGGAGAGGACACAAATTTGCATTCGAATAGCGGGAACTCTTTGCACCGTACATTTCTGTGCTGCAAAGAAGAAATGCACCCTGCAAATTGGCGGGAACTCTCTTGCACCGAGGCTCTTCTGTGCAGCAAAAACCTTTGCTGTGCAAGAGGCTCTCATGTGGCAAGAAAATTCCAACGTGCCGAGGCACCAAAATCACTGGGTTGTGACAGGTGCTTGTGGGACTGTGTCTGTCTTGGGGCAGAGCGGGGTGAAAACTGCAAGTCTGCTGGCCCTGCTGTGACCACAAAGCCTGCCAGCTGTTAAGGAGATAGGTATAGTGGGGTTCTGGAGCCCTGCACTCCTAGCTGCTGACAGGCAAAACTCGTGACATGGGTGCTTGTGCAACTGACTGTGTCTGTCTTGGGGCAGAGCGGGGTGAAAACTGCAAGTCTGCTGGCCCTGCTGTGACCACAAAGCCTGCCAGCTGTTAAGGAGATAGGTATAGTGGGGTTCTGGAGCCCTGCACTCCTAGCTGCTGACAGGCAAAACTCGTGACATGGGTGCTTGTGCAACTGACTGTGTCTGTCTTGGGGCAGAGCGGGGTGAAAACTGCAAGTCTGCTGGCCCTGCTGTGACCACAAAGCCTGCCAGCTGTTAAGGAGATAGGTATAGTGGGGTTCTGGAGCCCTGCACTCCTAGCTGCTGACAGGCAAAACTCGTGACATGGGTGCTTGTGCAACTGACTGTGTCTGTCTTGGGGCAGAGCGGGGTGAAAACTGCTGCAGCCACAAAGCCTGCCATAGTCACTCACAGTTGTTTAATGAACTTATTCTCATGACCTGAGTTTTGCTGTCAAGACTTTGGAGTACAGTATCCCAAAATCCTCTGCACCTATCTTCTTGAAACTTAGCAGGCTTTGTGGCCTCTGCAGTTACTAGAATGCCTGCAGTTTTGACCTTGCTGTGGCTTAACACATACACGTGACACAAGTTTTGCTTTCAAGATTTTGGGGTGCAGTTTCCCTGAACCCCCTGCACCTATCTCCTTGAACCTTGGTAGGCTTCATGCCCTCAGAAGGGGCTATGATTCCTGCAAGTATCATACAAGCCAGGCCAGAAATGACAAAGTTATAAGCTCTTCTGACCTTCCCCATTATATCCTATGGGCAAAACGTCGAAACAGCAAAACTGTTCCAATGGAACAGAATGGAACAGCTGATTTGAATGGAAAAAAAATTCAAAATGGAATGCTATTCCATCGAAATGTTGAAACACTGCTCAAAACAGAATGGTGCCATTTTGCACAACCTTACTGTGTAAGTTGCATAAAACAACAAACCACTGAGAGGACAAATGAGGGGAAGCAATTGTAGGAGGGGAAGGAGACATAAACCCAAGAACTAAAAACAAAATTGCAATTGAGTCCCCTCTTCAGCCCTCCAAGAACACAGGTGATGTTTACAAAGTGGCCATGAAAGGATGGAAGGTCAGGGTTTGATTTCTCTTAAGACTTATGTATTTGCTTCCTTTCTCCCTAGTGCTTAGTATTTTCTTAGACCAGACCAGCTACATTCATAGGCGATGTGTAAAGGGTGTACGGGGGGGCCTATGCTCCCTCTCCACCGAGATTGGCTCTCAGGGGATTGGCGATCAGCCACGGGGGAACAACCCCCTGGTCAGCAATTGGCCACTGGTGCTCCCCGAGATTCAGGAGGCACCAGTTGCCCATGGCTACATTTAGAGAAAGGACTTCTTCCAGTGCTGATCAACAGTACTCCTAGGTTATTTGAAAAGAGTTATTTAAACACTCCAAAGTTTCCTTTTCTCAACTGACAGTAATACATAGAGCCTTTGACAAGTGTGCACATATACACAGGTCTCGAATATTGTCCATCCCACGCAGCACAACTTCACTCTTCACTCATTGGCTTTTTCAACATTTCATCTTTGAATATTATTTTGAGATAATTATTTATTCTTCCTACTGAAAATGTATATGATCATGAACACAATGATGCAACTTAATATACTATATACAGCATTTGGGAACAGGTAGAACAAAAACCTCTGGAAATAAATTATTTCTTTTGTCCTGAACAATTTCATCATATTCTGACGCTGAAGAACAAATATAGTAGAGATCAGAGGTGGACAACCTGTGGTGCTTGTGCCAAAAGTGGTACAGGCAGCCTTTGTGTGTGGTACATGGAAGATCTGTCAGGAGACAGGCAGCACAATAGCTGATAGGGCAGGAAGCAGAAAGTAAAGCAGCAGATCAGGCAGGGACTGTAAGATTGGGGCAAAAAGCAGAGCAGCAGATCAGGGAGGGGAAGGGTATTGGAATGGTACTCAGGGAGGGTACAGGGCTAATCTGTGGCATGCCTGCAAAAAAAAGTTGGTATCCACTGGCATAATGGATGTCTTTTGGTTCCCATCTCTTTTTATGATCATTAATTTAAAATTGTATTAAATCATGCAGTACTTCACTCAGATTGAGACAATTTTTTTCTTCTAGAAGATAATATGTTGTCGTTATGTCTACATGTGCAGGTGTCTGCATATGCAGGGATGCGGGAGCAGATCTCCAGACCTACACAGGGCCCCTAGAGCAGCCAGCGGGAGCTCTAAGTGTAGCATGAACTGGAGTAATGTAGCTGATGTTAACATAGAGTGTAATAATAGTGAAATGTAACCATGTTAGTCTTGTCCTGTAAGCAACTTGAAAACTCCATTTTGTATCTTTCTGCTTGACATAAGTGAATTAACTTTGCATAGTCTTTATGTATGTGTGTGTGTAAAAGGGTGAATGGTGAGCGAATGGCATAGAGACGGGAGAAGAAGATTCAACTGTTTATGTAAGCAACAAGGCACCAAATGTAAGTTACCAACCACTATCTAACTAACAAATGGCTGAAGAATCCCTTTGAAGCTCGAAGGCACAAAGGAGATAACAGAAGAAGAAATTCTGCCAGACGGGCAACAAAAACACTCCAAGGCTAAGATAAGCTGAAGACAAAAGAAGAACAACTGCAAAACAGAAGCTGGGTATGGAAAACCCCCAAAGCACTGAAACAAAGGATGGCAATCCCTATAAAAGAACACTTTCAAAATGCTAGGGCCTGGCAGGGAGCCCGGGGCCAGGAGACAATTGTCTCCTGTCAGGGGCTGGGATATTGCTCCCTGTCCCCCAGGGGATTGCCTACTGCTGAGGTGGGCTCTGCCACCAGAGACCTGATGGGGACAATGTTCCCCTTCCCTGGGAGCAGGGAGCTCCTGGCCCCAGATCCCTGATAGGGGGCAGGGGACTTAGAAAAACCTGCAGGGGAGGGGTTAGTCCTAGTCCCCTACCCCAATCCACTGGTAGGGCAGCTAGCAGCGAGCCCCCAGCTGGGCAGGGATTCCCCATCCAGCTGGGGGCTCGCTGCTAGCTGCTCCACTCATGGAACAGGGTAGGGGACTGGGACCTGCCCCTTCCCTTCAGTTCTCTCCACACCCCATGCCTTGATCATCCAATCAGGGTCTGGGACAGTTCCTAGCCCTCACTCCATAATTATGGGGGCGGGGCCTGGGGAGCCTTTTCCTAGCCTCATCTCCATGATGTTTATAATCATGGAGCTGAAGCTGGGAGCAATCTCCCCAGGTCCCGCTCTGTGATCATGATCTGGGAGCAGGTGCTGTGAGCTCCCTGCTGCTAGAGCATGGTCCTTGCCCAAGTTCCAATGCCCTAGCAGCAGGCAACTCCAGGGGACAGGGAGAAATCTCTCGTCCCCTGCTGCCCAGATGACCGGGAACAAGTTTGCTCCCAGTCAGCCGTCTACATGTGCCACACGGTGCAGTAAGTAATTGCAAGTAAATTTGATACTTGTATTTACAAGCAACAAATTTACCCACAATTAGAGCCAATTACTCTGCAGTAAGCATCTGCACGTGAACACAGTGATTCTTACTGCACAGTAATTTTCTCTCATCTCAAATAGAGCCAGCAGAGGTCAGGGCACCAGCTGTAGGAGGCCCTGGCCAACCCCTTCCTCCTGCTATTCTCTGCTGCAGCACTCCTGCCCATGCATCCCCTAGCCCCTGCAGCACTCTGAGGACATGCACATAGTTGAAACAAAAAAAATATATTACACAAGACCCACCCCCATCCCTCCCCTGTCCTCCCTCACAAACAGTGCCCCTCCACCACCCTCCCCACCCACCAATAATAAAAAACCTGCTTACAAGTGCCCAACTATATAGAGAGTAGCCCAGCCTTGGAGGAGGAGGAGCACCCAGCCAGGAGCCCTGTGGCTGGGGTCTGGCAGGCCCCTTAGTGGCTGGACAAACCCAGGACTAAATTCCCTGCGTTGATGCAGAGTAGCACGCCTACACATGCATTAATCCACATTAGCTAAACTCACTTAAATTTGATACTTGGTTTGGGCAGGTATCAAATTTAGTATCACATAGCCTAAAATAGTCATTTTTAAGCTGTATTAAGGGTGTGCACATGTAGTCACATGCCCCAATGCAGTTTAAATTGGGCTAATATGCATTAAATGACCATGTGTAGACACACCCTCTCTAATTTGTGGAGGAGTGTCAAAGAATTGCTTACCTTTTGTAGGGAGCTGATGTTCAGTCCGATCTGTGACTCACTGGTTATCTCCCACCCAGGACTGACCAGGGGTCAAATTATTAGAAAAGTAGCAAATATTCCACATTTGAATAAGAGTCTAAAGATGATGGAAGTTAGGGATCAATCAGCATGTGGAATGCCCAAGTAAATGCCCAATAGTAGAGTTAGTAAGAGTAGGGAAGCTCTAACAGGCCATTGGGTTGGTCAGGCCAACCCCCCCCCTCCCCCCCGGCCCCAATTTGTGCATAACTAAGATAGGTAGTTTGTAGAAGAGGAGCCTATTATGAATGTCTGAGCCTTATAAACGACCCTGGGTGAGTGGTATAGAGTGATTGATGTGGGCATCCCAATAACCAGTTTTTAAGTAGAAAAAATAAAATGAAACCCTGAAAAAAAAGGCCAGAATAAGGATATGATATGGTATCAAGCTTTCTGGAACTAGGAAAAAGGCTAGCAGTCTATACCTTCAATTTATAATCAACCAATTACACAATGACAAGCCCTCTAAGAATAATGTTCTTCAAACCAACTTTCTTTTTTGTTAATTACAAACAGCATATGTTACTATCTAAAAGCATGAATTGGTATAAATGAGATAAGAATCAGGATCAGTTCCTCCAATGCAATAATAACTTCTGGCAATACAGCAGGATATTAGCTTGGAACTTAGTCAAGGGAAATAGTGCTTTCTAAAGCCAATCATCCTGGGTTTTCCTTCGAGATGTCTCATCCAAGGGTGGGTTGCATCCAAATTGGCTTAATTTATGATGATACAATCCAAAGCCTGAAGTTTAATTTTAGCAAACAGATCAGTATATAATACTTACACATTTAGTAAACTAAATAGTGAAATAAAAAGTGTGATTAAGCTGTAGGTCACTACTTCAAATTGCTTGAATTTTCTAATCATATATAATATTTTAGAAATCATTTGGGGCATTAATACTTTGCTCTCCTCAGACACATTGATTTTTTTTCAAATTTACTGAATTTAAATTTTGATCATGGAAAATAAACATGCTCAGCTATTCCAATTTTCTCTTTCCAAGGAGACTAATTATATGTTTATCAGCAGCTGTACATAGGAAATAGCTTGGAAGCTAATAAAACAAAGAAATTATGTTTTGGGTACACCACGGTGTGGTCTTTTTCAGGCTGAGTCAGAGAAAATTGCATTCCTTTTCAGCTTTGTCCAGTTCTACCTTGAAATGATACAGAACTAGAGGTTCATGACACCTGCCTTGTTCATTGGGCAGATGATTTGGTTCCTTCAGCCTTTAGAACTTTATTTATCTAGACTTTAATATTGTGCATGTCATCTGAATACCTGAGCCTCATTTTGTCACACTTATGTTCAGTCAGCAACATGATGCAGTCGCAAAAAAAGATAAATGAAATCCTAAGCTGCATTGACAGAGAAATATTGTGTTTAAGATACAGTAATTGATTGTATCATTTTACGCAGTGCTGCATAGACCTCCACTTAGATACTGTGTGCAGTTCCAGGGTCTGCCTCTTTAGAAGGATTTAGAGAAACTGGAGGGGAGCCAGAGGCAAGCAGAAAGATGATAAAGACTTTAGCATGCAAAATGTACAAGAAGGGTTAAAAAAGTTAGGTATGCTTAGTTTGGAGGAAGATTCAAGGGGGAGATGATAGCTTTCAAATATTTGAAAGGCTGCCATATAAAAGAGGGCAAGATAGAAATCAATGTGTTTAAAATGTAGCAATGTAGACTGAGATTAAATTTCAGGATACAGCACCTTACTATCAGAACAGGTGGACAACAGGGTAAGCTTCCCCAGTGGGATAAGATTGTAAAATATTCTTCACTGAAAGTTGTCAAGAAGGGTATGGATAGTTATTTTGTCTAGGATGCCTTAGGACACAGGCTGTTTGTGCACAGGATTAAACTAGACATCCCTTGAGCTCCCTTCCAAACCTATGATTCCATAATAATTCAATTAATACAAAAAATCAAAGAAGTATTGGAGTGATGTAGCAATTATGGTCTAGGGAAATTGCAAGAGGGAAGGATTTTGTGAGTAATATCTTTTATTGGGCCAACTTCTTGGTTGGGACAGACTTAGACTACTTTTGAATTCAGTGCATTCTTCAGGCCACCTTTGATAATACCAAGGGGATTATACAACATGGTTTCCCAGGACCAAACTTGAGAACTCAGAAGAAGAATGTTCTGCATTCAAAAACTTCTCTATATCTATCCTAACCATGCACTTTGTCTATTTAAAGATATCACCCACAACAATCTTTGCTTCTCACATAATATTAAAGAATATTTAACTGAAACTAACAGACTTCCCCAGGATTCCTCTCCTCCAGTCTATCATATCCCTGAAATATATCTATGTCCTACATTTATTCTTTCATTCTTCCCAATGGGTTCTAGTGAGGGATTCAGGGAACAGCTATGTAATTTCTGCCATCAACTCGCTGCTTCAGTTTGGGTACAATATATTTCATTGGCAAAACAGATTTAATCCACTTCACATCCAGCTCCACCTGTATGTTTTGTGGAGATGTGCATACTGCTTGCCATGAGTTCTGCAGTACTAGGATCAGGAAAAACAATTGGTCTCTAACTCCTCTGGTGGACACTGCAGTCTGGCACTGAGAATTCAAAGCAGCAAGGACACTGATATTATCTCTGATTTAAGCAAGTTTATTTTATCCAATGGCTTTAACTCTTCTATACTTAAAACTAAATGAGATAAAAAACAATGCAGGACAGAGAAAAATTTAATGGATCTTCAAAAAAGGAGATATTAAAGCAAGAAAACATCATCAATTAAATGATTTTGGATGATTGGTTAAGGGACAACGTAGGTTTGAAGGAAGTTGGAGTAGGGTGATGGCTTATGCTGTATAAAAGGCGTTAGCTCCCATCGTCTAGCAAGACAACATCTGAAACGAGGGCTTGGTATGACTGTTTCTTCTAAATGCCACGGGTAGAGGTGAGCAAATGCAAGAAAGAAAGGGGCCAGGAGAGATAGATGAGCTAATTAAAGTAAAGGACAATGTTGCCTTAAAAACAAATTAGTATTAATTTCCCTGAATAAAATTTGGCTGGAATTTAGAATAAGATTTCTAAGCATCAGATCAGTGATGTGGTGAAAGACTCCCTGGTACAAGTAATGTGGGGAAACAAGGTGAAAGGTATGAAGACTGAGCTTGAGAAATTTATGAAGGGAACTATACAACATGGTTTTTCAGGACTAGGCTTGATGACTCAGGATTTTTTCCATTTATATGTGTTTTATATTCAAAGGTAGGAAGAAAGATTGGTGTGGGATTAAAGTACTAGACGGTATGGAGAATTTCTGAGTTTAAGAGGTTCTGCAAGGCAGTTGTAAAATCTTTGTGTGTCACTTGTTCCGCTCTAAAAGGTGGAAAACAATATTATTTTTCTCCCACCCTTTGGTTGCCTCATTTATCAAGACAGGCTCTTCAGGACTGAGTCTGTCTGTAACAAAACTAAAGTATACATCCCTAGTTTAATAAAACCTCGGTTTCCACTGGGCCCTCCCTCTAGATGCTCTTGCAGTGAAAATACATGTTTATGGTATGAGAAAGAGTAGCAGCAGGAGGAATAGAGGCACCTAAGGGTTCATCCCAGTCCCAAGGAGGCAGTATACTAAACTTTATAATATTCCATCAAGATGTGGCAGGCGAGGTTAGGTGGTAGCTTGAGAAGACTGGACAAGACTAAGTGAGGCAGGGGTAGTTCAGCCACCAATGGGCACTATGGCCACCCCTTGACGTGTACCCTGTTTCACCCTGCACAAATATAATGAAATTGCTCATGAGGAGAGTCCCATTACGATGTATAAGACCTGCAGAGTAACTGAAAGTCACTACACTCTGGGGCACTTATTAGTTTGGAAAAAAGCCTCAATGCAGTATCTTTAGTGTCTATAATGACACAGTATCAGCCCAGCAGCAAAATGTTCCCATGTACTGACAGGTTTTATTTTGTAAATATAAAACCATAACAGACAATGCTTATTTTAATTGCAGGCAAAAGCAGCAACAATTGGGCTAACTTCCAGGTAGAAACCATATAAACTGTACAAATAAGAACTCTAAGTTTCCTCACTTGTATTTTTAGGGGCTTATCTGTTTAATGCAGCTCTTGGCATAGTCAGAGAAAATGTCAGCCTATGTCTGCTAGTCTGTTACAGATATTTCATTATGTTCAAACAATGTGCAAAAGGAGATTGTTTCAAAGCATCCAGCTGGATAAATCCAATAATCTCAACACATGCCAGGTTGAAAGAGTTTAAAAGAGTTGCCCTTAATGACCTTATGTGGTTACCAAAACTACATGGTTTTTTTGTACTATTTCTGCAGAAGAAGTTTCAAATATATTTTTATCAGTTTCACTGTCTTATTAATTCAGTTTCATCTTGAACAGAAATGATGACAGTGAAGTTTGTACTGATGACTAGAAGATTTGTACAAAGAAAAACAGGAAGGAATTTTTACTGATGTTAAAATACAGATATGATACAGAATGTAGTTGATAGAATTATGTATTTAATCCATTCAAACAATCTATGAGAGACATTTTAAATAACACTGGTGCACTATGACATTCCATTTTGAACTGATGTAGGAAGAATACAGGAATCAGTAGTTTGAAAAACAAGGGGAGAATTTGCCTATTCAGGGATGCTTTAGGGCTTGGAGAAACATCAGAAAACCAAATTATCTCCCAAGAAAAGTGATGTGTTTTCAGACTTCTAAACTCAATATTAGAAATATTGTGGGCGAGTCTACACATGCACTTTACTGCACATTAGTCTAATCTAATGTGCAGTAAAGCATCGCCATCTACATGTGCACTGCAATTACTGCACAGTAGATTAATATAAAACACTGTTTGCTAGTCCTGACCGATACAAGTACTAGCCAATAGTGCTTTATATTAATACATATAGATGCTGCCCAGGAACAAATTGCTCCTGGTCAGCCCAGACAGCAGTGGGCCACAACTGCTGTTCAGCTAAGTCCCAAGCTCTGGGAGGGGTGGGAGAGGAGCAGTGAAGGCCAATAAAGCAATCATATCTCCTGATAGGCTGGGGTGGGGAATGCATTCCCATGCAATAGAGCTGGGCTTGAGGGGCAATGGACCTCTATGTAATGGAGCTTCCTGGGGGATGTGCAGGCCAGAGGTGTGCACCCCTCTTTCCAAAGCCAAGCAAACTTTGCCCTCCCTTTGCACTGGCTGCCTGCAACCTACTCTCCCCCTAACACTTCCCTCCCCTGTCATGCTGCTCCAAGGCACCCAGGGAAGTGTAGCGGTAAGCCTCGCAGAGGCACAGAGCAGAGGACATCATGGCTCCCTGCCACCAGCCCAGGACATTGGGCTGTCACTGTCCTGCCCTGCCCAGCCAGCTCTAAGCTCCCCGCTACTCAGAGCTGACCCTGGAGCTGGGGATAACTCCTCAACTGCTTCCCAGAGCTTGGGGCTGACCCCCACGCCCACTGCCCCAGTGCTCCTAGCCTGGGAGCTCCCCCTGACTGCTGCAGGGAGGTACAGCAGGGCAGGAGCAGCCCTGCAGTAAGCTGCTCCCAACCCAGGTGCACACATAGACACACACCCAGACATGATTTAATTTTCTGCACAGAAAATTCAGGCACACTAATTGCATGGGGAGATGCACCCTGAATGTAACAATACTGTATTACAGAGGATGCAACAGATGACAGTACAGAGAGGGCCAACCTTTTTAGTAGAGATGTCACAAGTTAGTCCTACACCTCCCTGAGTGCTACTTCTATCACTTTCCCTTCCTGATCTTCTGCTCATCTTTCTGCTCCCTGCCCTGTGGTCCCTGTTCAAGCTGCTGCTTTGCTTTCTGCTTCCTGTGGTTCTGATCTTATCTG
>NW_005843358.1:730-6966 GCF_000455745.1 Alligator sinensis | reverse complement strand
TCACTCTTTCTGCTCCTTGCCTTATCTACTACTCTGCTGCCTGTCTCTTTCCCAAGGAGGACATTGTTTTCAGCTGTTTTCTTGTAAAACTATATTAAATTGTAATCTAAGAGCCTATACTGATGTAAATGTAATTACTTGTGTGTGTAAATGCCCACCAATGTGGGACTAACCATAAGAATTTGAAATTCTATATTTTGATTCTTGAATAATTTTTCACTTTTTCCTTTCTTGTTTGTACAACTTTTACTTAATTTTTACAGTGACTTCTTAACATTAATATATGAGAACACAGATTAGATTATTAGGTTATCCTAAAACTAAAATAATTTCCAATCAAAGCAGTAGTTAAAAGAAGGAATACTCAAAGAGAGAGCAGTATTGAATATCAATTCTTGATACAATTTAAATTTTGCTGTATTCTTTGATATGAAGCTCATTTACTCTTTATAAAGGGAATACTTGATTAATTCTGAGACTCACGTATCCAATTAAATTGCTAAAGACCTCTTTTGATTTAACAGCACGTTTGTACCAGATACTGAAAAGATTCTAATTGGTTTTGATGTGAGTTATGTCTTTTTTCATTTTAATCTTAATAAAAAAGCAAATGTTACATTGTGCTAAGCTACAATATCACAAGCTAAATGTTTGTGGTATGCAATGCTGATGATCCAAATGTGAATATTATGACATCCTGTCAATTTTCTTGACCTTAAATTAATAGACATTTTATGGTCATATACATTTATTTTGGCATTCCCCTTATTAGTGTGTCCCATTTTCATAGAATCATAGAGAAGCAGGGCAGGAAGGGACCTTGAGAGGTCATCTAGTCTAACCCCCTGCCTGAGGAAGGATCATTCTTATCCAAACTATCCCATACAAATCCATTATCTAAACTTAAAATTGGACAGTCAACCCTGACTGTACACAAGACATAAAAATCCTAATCTGCCACAGGCAAAGCAGAAGAACCATGGTGGCCAACATTCTGTTGCTGCAAAGGTTGTTGAAAATACTCTCCAGAGATATCAGGAAGAAGGACATGCCCCCTGCTACACAGAAAGGCACCCCCCATAGGTCATACCAATCTAACCAGAGAATAACATTCCTTCATGACCCCAATATGGTCCTGAGCAGAGGGGAAAGACAGTCAGGACAGGAACCTCTAAATTTAAGTCCCACCAGGAGCATTGGCACACCCCAGTCAAAATCCCCAACCTTGGCTGTAGCCAACACCCAACACCTCTGAAAAAGGCTTTAAAAAACAAACAACCCCACCACTACATGTAGCAAGGTTGGTGGGGGTGCAGAATTCCCTGCTAGTCCCACGTGGCACCCAGAAAAGCCCAGACACATGGGAAATACCCACAGTAAAACACAGTCATTGCTAAGTCTATACCATACACAACCAGTTGCTGTTCAACCTCTTCTTGAAGACCTCCATAGATGGAGAGTCCACGATTTTCCTAGGCAGTCTATTCCACTGCTTCACGGTTCTTACAGTGAAGATTTTACTGGTATCCAATCTAATCTACTTGCTGCAAATCCAAGCCATTGGTCCACATCCCATTCTCTGTAGCAAAAGAAAAAGGTATTCTCTACACTCTTTATAACAGCCCTTCAAGTATTTGAAGGCTGCTATCATGTTCTCTCTTAAGTGCCTTTTATTTATTCTGTAGATTGGTAACTATAGCTAGAACCCTATGTAAACATCCAGTGTCCCAATCAGTAGGGTCTACTTAAAATAAATTGGGCCAAACTCAACTTTCACATATACTACTGTAAGACTGCAAGTGTAATTTTTATTTACTAGTGAGGCTTTACAATGAATATGAGTGATTTATCATGAGGAGGTACAATCTAGAATGAGGCAAGAATGAATGGAAACATAATGCTGTGGAGGAAGACAGGATACTTGTTGTTAATCTTTAATATAAACATTGTGTATGAAGTTATTGTAAGTAACAAAATAAGGGAATGAAAAGTTTTAGTTAATATCCTGGAAAAATATATTGTATGAGGTGAACATTATCAAGGAACAATATTAACCTCCCTCCAGAGGTGATGCAATTACCTACCTTGGAAATCTTCAAGAGGAGGCTAGACAGTCACCTTGCTGGGGTCACCTGACCCCCAGATATTTTTCCTGTTTGGTGCAGGGGGCTGGACCTGATGACTTTCCAAGGTCCCTTCCAACCTTACAATCTATGAATCTATGAAAGTACCAGTATATGATCACAAAGTCATAATTTTCAATTTTGCTTCTCCATCTGGATAACAGCCCCTTCTCCCTCCCCCCTGCCCACCACACACTTCCTTTCTTTTCCTATTTTCCTTGATTTCATTATTTAATGATGCACCATACCATATAAGGTTGTTTTTGTTGGATTCCACAGACTAAACATAATAAGGCCTTACCATTTATAGGCAAGTTCTTGGATTTCTCAAAACTGATGCAATAAACTCCAATGGTAGTTCAGCAGTTGACATAATTTTCTTTTAGTCAGGAATCTGGACAATGAAATAGACTATATTGACTATTTGCAGAATCCAGTGAAATACTGGTAAGTCCTCTGCTTATGAAAGTGTATACTATATATCTCTGATTTAGTTAATCTATAAGGTACAACTCTATCCTGCCTTCTACCAGACTTTAAACTAACATGGCTACCTACCTCTCTGAAATCAGTTAGATCATTAAGTTCCATATACCTAAATGCAAGCTTTAATTTCATCTGCATTCTTTTTTCCCTATCCTAAATAGTTGCAAAGCATTGTAGTGACTTGAAGATCCATTATATTTTGCCCCAGAAATAATGACAGACCAACAATCCCACCACCTGTAATAAAAGAATGGGACACCAAAGGCTAATGCAAGCTTGAGCTTTATTTCTTGGCCAAGACACAGGCCACAGATCAGGGCTGGAAAAGGTTATATCACGTTTAGCATGGCAGGGACAACTCTCCTTTAATTCAGAAGTTGATGTCACTGTCCCCGAGAAATCCAACAATCTTTAAGAGTCCAACATGGCAGTTAGGCATTGAACATACCGTGAATTTCATTTTGGTAAAAAAAAATCTAAACATATATGTTTCTGTGACATAGAATTAACTAATGTTTGTAAAGTACTCTATAACATTAGATATCATGCTCAGCTTTGGGCCCTTAACTACATGGTGCTATCAGTTCACATTTTTTTCATAGTAGTGCTGTTGCTTACATTTAGGAAGAAAATGAACATATGTGCAGGTGGAGTAACTTCAATTACTTATTCCTCCAGCTGACCTAAGAAGAAAAATAAACCTTTCTTTGGTTCATATTTTGACACAGCAATTTCAGTAGAGGACTCGACTGCACAGGATGGATAAGGAAGATATGCTCTGGGAAATCACTGTTGTTTCTGTGAGCTGGAGGAAAATGCCCACCTGTATCATGCTGGCATGAGCTTGATGTTAACTGTGGCACATGGTTGAATAATCTACCACCCTTTGGGGCATATGTTTTGGGATGGAATGCAGAGTGAACAGAATTGTAAATGTACCTTTTTGTCCTATGGAGAAAAATCTTGATTAGTTTCATACACAGCAACAGAAGGCTCCCTGGAATTACTTCACCTTTTATTACTTAATAACAAGGGGCAAGATTTATCTAATAAATTGTGACAGGCAATCCAGGAAGTTATTGGACCATGTTGGAGACAAGGTCCTGGTGCAAGTGCTGAAGAGGACAACTAAGGGCCATGCTCTTGACCTGCTGCTCACAAACAGGGAAGAGTTGGTGGAGAATATAGTAGTGGATGAAAACTCGGACAGCAGCAACCACAAGATGATTGTGTTTAGGATCCTGAGGAAAGGAAGGAAAGAGATCAGCAGAGTAAAGAGCTTGGACTTCACAAAAGCAGGCTTGGACTCATTCAGAGTGCTCCTGGGTAGGATCCCTGGGAGGCCAGTCTGATGGGGAGAGAAGTCCAGCAGAGCTGGTTGTACTTTAAAGAAACCTTACTGAGGGCACAGGAACAACCATCCTATGTGCATGAAGACTAACAAGGATGGCAGAAGAACAGCTTGGCTTAGCAGGGTTTTTTTCAGTAAACTAAAACACAAAACACAAGCTTATAAGTGGAAACTTGGACAAACAACTAGGGAGGAGTACATAAGTGTTTCCTGGACATGCAGGGATGAAGTCAGGAAAGCCAAAGTACAATTAGAGTTGCAGCTAACAAGGAATATGAAGGGTAACAAGAAGGTTTTCTACAAGTATGTCAGCAACAAGAGAAAGATCAAGGAAAATGTGTGTCCTTTGACAAAGGTTGCAAATAAGGCTGAAATACTCAATACCTTTTTCACCTGTTGTGAAGGAGTAAACATGGCCATGGCAAAAAGACCCGAAGAATGCCGCTTCTGGAGCCATTACCATATTAGGAAGGAAGCTTCAGGATTGGAGAGAGGAGAGGAGACAGGAGCTTCAGTGAGAAAGAGAGTGGGGCAAAAAGAGAAAAAGAGGGAGGAAGAGGCTCCCCAGGGGATAAAAATCTTACCTGAAGACTTCTCACAGCACTGGGGACAGCAGAGCTCCAAGGAAGAAGGGTGGATCCCCAAGGAGACAAACTGTGGGACGCGTCTGACTGCCAATTTGTAAAGTAAACAAAGAAAAGAAGAGAGTGAATTTTGACCCACTCTCTCAGGCTTGGAGATGGCATCTGATTGTCCTTCAAGAGGGTTAGAGACTTCAGTCGCACTCAGGATAAAAGGTAGATGCATAAAGCAACTGAATAAAGAGAGAGTATACAGCGGAGTTTGAAGATAAAAGCCTGCAACAGGGAGAAAAAACAGACGAACAAGATAGAAAGAGACTCTGTTTACTAATACTAAGTTCTGTTCAGCCAAATTGATAGCTGTTGCGTAAGAACATTATATAGGTAGAGTTACAAAGTTGATATTATTGATAAGGTTAAAGAAAGAAAAGAAAAAGGATACAAAAAGACAGCTTCTGCCTAAAAGTAGAGGAACAATGTACAGAGTGATAAAAGATAAAAATAAAGACAAGTGTTAATCTGAATCAGACTGTGAATATATATATATATCGGCGAGTGCGTGTGAATATTTGAGAAAGCGAGCAAGGTATTTCTCCATAGTACTGGGACCCCTAATATAGGCATAACAAACAAACAAACAACCTCCCCCACCCCCCGAACAATATATAATAACCCTCCCAACTAGTGACATCATAAATTAGAACATATAATAATAACATCCAAGACGTGGCAGGAAGGAAAGTCGGGGTACCTACAGTTCATTGGGAGATTATAAGAGGGTATGAAGAGGCATCCTAAGCGCAACCACCACATCTGTCTTCATAGGCTACATCAGCTCCTGGCAGCACAGTTTGGGGAGTAGGTGAACAGCCAACAGTGGTGAAAGAACAGGTTAGGGACAATTTAGAAAAACTTGGAAGTGTACAAGTCCATGGGGCAGGGCAGGATGCACCCAAGGGTGATGAGGGACTTGTCCACTGTGATTGCAGAGCCACTGGCCATCATCATTGAAAACTTATGGTAACTAGGATAGGTCCCAGATGAATGGAAAAGGGAAAATATAGTGCCTATCTTTAAGAGAGGGAAGAAGGAGAATCCAGGAAACTACAGACTGGTGAGACTCACCTCAGCCTCTTGAAAAATCATGGAGCAGATCCTCCAGGGATTCATTTCAAAGCACTTGAAGGAGCAGGTGATTAGGAACAGTCAGCAACAACAGCTGTCATGCCAAGGGCAAGTCATGCCTGACCAACCTGATTTCCTTCTATGATGAGATGACTGCCTCTCTGCATGTGGGGAGACCAGTGGTTGTGATATACCTTGACTTTAATAAGGCTCTTGAGATGGTCTCCTACAATATTCTTGAAAGCAAGCTAAGGAAATATAGGTTAGATGAATGGACTGTAGGATGGATAGAAAACTGGCTGAATGGTCAGGCCCACAAGGTAGTAGTCAATGGCCTGATGTCTAGTTGGCAGCTGGTATCAAGTGGAGTGCCCCAGGCATCGGTCCTAGGCAAGGCTCCCTCTAAGGTGCACGGTTGCGCAGCCGCACACAACTAAAAGTGTGGCCATGCACAGCCTTTTCAAGGCCGTGTATTAGGAGATGCTGGGGCAGGAGCCTGGCGAGGGCTCTGCCGGCTCCGGGGAAGTACTCCACCCCCCCCCCCCCCCACCCGGCCCGGGCGGGGGGGGC